>NC_061088.1:82400587-82428087 GCF_015104395.2 Macrobrachium nipponense
AGCTTAAGACGTGTTTTCTCTCACTGTTTTGGTAATAATTGAGTGAAATTGTCGATTAATTCAACGAGAAAGAGACGCTCAAATAATACTGTAGATGTTATCTAAGGAAGTTTCGTTTTCAAATAAAAAAGGACATTGATAAATTTTTAGGCATATCATTAACCATACATGAGGCATCTATTGAAATCAGTTTCTCATATGTGCCCGGCTGAAGTATACTTGAAAAAGTGATTAACATTGTCATCCATACTGGCGGCCAAGAGAGTTTTCCGTGAAAGTCATTATTTCAGTTGATTTCCTGGAAACGTATGCAATAAAGCTATTTTCATTATGGCTCATAATACAAGAAACACTAAATTTCCATCAACCTCGGTTTTCGTAGTTAATTATTAAATATTGTTTAAAGACTTCCCAGCAATCGTGATGCAAATTAAGGAAGATTGTACAATGATATTACGATATTATAAAATATGACTTCTGCGCAGGTACTGACCGTGACGTAGACCAGACATGCATCACGAAGTGCCTGTTTGGAGAGTAGGCCAGAAAGCCAGACAGGCTTCACCAAGATCTACATACATACTTTAGACTCTGGGCATCACAAGCTGCCCGTTTGGAGAGGACGCGAATTTCAGCCACAGAGCTGTTTGCAAGCTATGCTGGACTCCTCCAGTGAATATAAGGTTTTCGTGATGTTTCATTTCAAGCAGCTGTAGATACCATCTTGAGATGTTTTGTGTTTTCGAATCGATTTTTTAGTTTGATGAATTTCATTCATGCAGTCAGTTGTGGTTGTGACACCAGATAGTTTATCTTCAAATCAATCAACCTTGTGTTATTAACTCGAAAAGGGAATTGGGTAATCCTCCTAAGCCGCCTTTGTTTTGAAATATGAGAGAGAGAGAGAGAGAGAGAGAGAGAGAGAGAGAGAGAGAGAGAGAGAGAGAGAGAGATAATTTTATCAATTCAAATGTCCTTCTCTGACAACTTTTTTTTTTTTTTTTTTTTTGCCTCGCTTTACAGTCTTTAGTTATATTTTGGAAAACATAAGTGCCTGCAAATAGCGACTTTGAACCCTAAATGGCACTGAAAAGGTATTATCCTCTCATTCAGCTCTCCGGATATATAATTTTAACGTAGAAAAATAAACTTATTTTTCAGTTTCGTTTATGTACGAATTTTCCGCGCAATTTAATCATTTTTCCGTTTCGGTCTCCTCTCTCTCTCTCTCTCTCTCTCTCTCTCTCTCTCTCTCTCTCTCTCTCATATATATCTATATATATTTTTTATATATATATATATATATATATATATATATATATATATATATATTGTGAGGAATTGACGACCCGCGGAAAGAAAGCTAACAAAACCTTTTCATTTTGAGCAACATGGAAGTCCAACCGTAACTGAAGTAATCGCTTATGAAAGACTTTCATTTCCCCTGTTAAGCCCATTCAGCTTTCCCCTCTCACTTTTCCTCCCCTTTCTACTTGAAGGGGAGAAAGGGCCATGGACGTTTCCCAAACATACTCTTCCAGTTTTTTCTTTTTTTTTCTTTTAATTAAACTTCACTCCTCTTACGACCCGACAATGTTCATCATTCTTGGGGACTGGAATTAGCTCGCCTTTTTACTCGTTAGTGTTTTTTCCCCTCTGATTCTCTGATCCGCGAATAAAGAATGATCCGCGAAAAAAGAATGATCCGCGAATAAAGAACGGAACAGTCGTGCCACTGATCCAATGCGAGCGTGATCCTAATTATGGATTTGTCTTGTTATTCTGCGAGATAAGTCTATGCATATTAATAATCCCTTTAACTGACTTCATTGAAACGGATGTTAGATCATTCGTAACTGGAAACGAGATTCGGTTTACGACTATAACCGTGGGCGGGCATTCGTTTCCCTTTGTTCCAAAATGGCGAAGAAGACATTATCATCTACGATTGCAGATTTTCCTCGCATACATTACCGAACAGGGAAAAACCGCATCAGAGACAATAACGTCTCACGTCCAGCATGATAATTGCCTCGTTTATTCAGCAGTTTGCGAGGTTAGAAACTTCGGCCATCCTTAAATCACGGGGAATAAATTGCTTCACACATTTATTGGGAGAGTATCATCAGCTTTACCCAACTCCTGTACTTTTTACGCTGAGGACCCTCCCGAGCAGTTTTAACGGAGAAGACAGATGATTATAATATACTGGAATGGTCAGGTTGGTTTTTGCCCCGGAGGTCATTCCCTCCACATTGTAGGAAATACAGTTTCCTTCCTTCACGCTGGTATAATGCAGCTTTTACCCTTTGTATGTCGAGATGGTTCAGATTTGTATATGATTATCTAGGTTTTTTTTTATAACCTGTTCATTTGAATGGGAACTGAAATTTTGTTTGTGAGAGTCTCGTCCTGTTTCGGGTCCTCATAAAGATATGATCGCCTGAGAGAAGGCGACTCTGACGTATTAACGTAATTTGCCAATTTAAGATGTGGTAAACTTTACCGTTAGTATCCGTTCTTGAATACACTAAATACTGCGGTACAACATTCTCTCTCTCTCTCTCTCTCTCCTCTCTCTCTCTCTGGTTTCTTATTTCTGCTCTTCTCTTCCCCTTCATTACGCGTCGATTTCTTTTCTTCTTTCCCCCTTCCTACCTGGTCTTTCAATCTTTATTACCAATGCTGTGCTTACTTTTATCTCTCGCTCCCCTTCTTCGGGACCCTTTTTATCACCTAATAACTTCCTCTCATTACAACATCAGCGCCCTCTCTCTCTCTCTCTCTCTCTCTCTCTCTCTCTCTCTCTCTCTCTCTCTCTATCTTTATCTCTCCGCCTCTCTCCTCGTTCCGAGACGATTCCTGCATTCCGATTGGAGCTCTTGATAAAACGTCCCCTGGCGATCCGATGTCATTTCCTTATCGGCATTTTCATCTTCGTTTCTCCCCGTCTTCTTTCTTTCTCCTTACGCGTCCCCTGTCACCTGTCGCGTCTCTTTTCTGTCCTTAACCGGGCGCGATGTCCGGCGAAATACTTTATCGTCGCCCGGAGCCATTGTCTGTGGCTCTCCTCTTATCCCGCTGGCTTCCGCCTTCGCTGTTTGCTGGCTGGTGTGAAAATACGAATTTACTCTCTCGTCTTGACTTGAATAGTTTAGGTGATGACGTTGGAAGTGATTCCATAAGAAATTTCTCTCTCTCTCTCTCTCTCTCTCTCTCTCTCTCTCTCTCTCTCTCTCTCTCTCTCTCTCTTTCCTTGAATTTGCCTCTCTCTCACGACGTCTCCTCGGATGGACTATAACAAGTCTTTGAGAGATCCTAATCCTTGTAACTCTCTCTCTCTCTCTCTCTCTCTCTCTCTCTCTCTCTCTCTCTTTTAAATTTGTCTCTCGCACACGATGTCTCCTCGGATAGACGACTAACAAGTTTTTGAGACATCCTAATCCTTGTATCTCTCTCTCTCTCTCTCTCTCTCTCTCTCTCTCTCTCTCTCTCTCTCTCTTTCTTTCTGAATTTGTCTCTCTCTCTCTCTCTCTTTTTCTTTCTGAAGTTCTCTCTCTCTCTGAGCGTAGATGTGTTTAAGAATAAGCTCGACAAATATCTAAACTGCATCCCAGACCATACCAAGATTGGAAGATGCAAAATATACCGGAAGATGTATAGCAACTCTCTGGTAGACATTAGAGGCGCCTCACACTGAGGGACCTGGGGCGGGGCAACCCGAAAACGAACTGTAAGGTCTGTAAGGTCTGTAAGGTCTCTCTCTCTTTCCGTTCGCCATCTCATCCCTCCCACGAACGAGTGAATCCCACACAGTAGAAATCCTCGCTTAACTTAATTATCCGTTTCTTTATCTTGTACTTTTCCCTCTCTCTTTTTCGAAAGTGTAAGAAAAAGGGTCCAGAGGTAAAAGCCCGTGAATGCCATGTCAGAAGGGTTTAGAGAACCCTGGAGATGTTGACGCCCACTTCCTCCTCTCCACCAGAAATGTCATACAAATTACTCCCCGAGTCCTCTGACGAAAATTCTCTTGTACAATCGGCGAAAAATAAGGATGAGAATGTATGTGTATGTATATATATATATATATATATATATATATATATATATATATATACTTCATTTATTGAAATGTGTGTATTTATTTACAGGCATAATATTCTTTGTTCGACCCTTCATTTAGATTGAGTGCATATATATATATATATATAGATATATATATATATATATATATATATATATATATAATATATATATATATAAATATATATAATATATTATATATATAATATATAGATGAGAGAGAGAGAGAGAGAGAGAGAGAGAGAGAGAGAGAGACGAACTTCTACCACGGGAACTTTCAAAATACAATATCAAGTTATAAAAAAGTGAAATAAGGCGAATGGATTCAAAGATCTTTTGCCTTTACTCTGAGGTATTTTCAAACAAACTGCGCAAAGTGGAACAGAAGATTGCAAAGAACACTCGTCTGTTTGACACAACAATCTAAACCATGTTAATTTGGATTGACACTTCAGATGAGGAACAGCTGATGGCCGACCTCATTTGAGGAGTTATGCCATTCTCGCACGTTTCCTCTTCACAAATAATAAAAGGATTGTTGCTCTTAGCTTCCAAGTGAACAAAACAAAGGTTAATAAAGGTAAGGGGGGGGGGGGGGGCCGCATCTGAAAGGTTTTTTTTGTGTGTGTCGTGGCCCTTAGGGGGGGAGGGGGACATCACTCAAAATGAGATGCAAACTAGAACGTTGGGAACTCGTCATTGGACTGAAATGGTTGTTATCGAATTATATGAATCTAACGAGAGAGAGAGAGAGAGAGAGAGAGAGAGAGAGGAGAGAGAGAGAGAGAGGAAATCAAAGTATACCTTTATCAAGAAAATTTCCATCTGCACCTCGAGTAATTTTTGTTTCTTTCAAGTTTTTATTCAATAAATTATTTGCAAAAGATAGTTATTGTATCACAGGGTTTACAGATTGTCTCCTCGCACATGCAAGCAGATTGCAAGAACATTGTCGCTGTTATGAAACTGCCTGTACATACGCCTTTGCAGGCATTACAGAAATGCTTCCATCCACTGTAACAGCCATTTGAAGAACCCGAAAGTCAACCCTGAATAGAAGACGTCATTTTCCGTAGGGCTTTTTGCAGCAGCAGCAGCAGCAGCAGGAGCCAAGTTTCGAGAGATATTTACTGATAACGGAATCAAGCCCCGGGCCGATTGAAGGAGTCCGAGTTCTCTTGAGGGCTTACGCAAACGTCATTTTGGGGCAGTGGCTCTGCGAAAATAGTGGAGTTTGAGACGAGGGCTCCCAGTGATCTGATTTGCGCCCATAAGACTGGCAAGTCTCTCCTGATAAGTGCGTTAGCTCTCAAAGGTTTGGGAAGGGGGAGGGTGTTGTGGGGGGGAATGTCTTTTATATCATTTGCCTTTTAGCGTGTGAAGATAATACTGTTGGCGTTTCTTGACGCGCTGATCGAATATTACTTAAGGGGGATTTTGCTTTACTAGATGTAGATTGTACTGAAATTTTTATTAAAGTCCAGTATTCATAAATTGAAATATATTTTGACAAGAAAGGATTTAGAAGCGAAATTAACGAATAAGGGTTTGAGAGAGAGAGAGAGAGAGAGAGAGAAAATACCGCTGATGAAAATATTTTGCATTTTTATGACTGACGCCGCAATAAACAATGGAGTTTGTTCGTGAGTGCCCTTTAAACCTATTTCGATTTTCAAAAATTAATTTCGGTACTTTCAAATATTGAAAATGGAGTAATATTGCAACTTTAGGTTTTGGTCTTTAACGTATTTCGCTCTACGTAATAGGAAAGTCCTCAGTAACAACCCTTCGTTAATACGAACGAAATAACTTGCAAAAATCACATTTCTCTTTTCCTCTCTGGTTGCGTTCTCTTTGTTCTTTTTAGGAACTGATTTATCTTTTGTTATATTGCCGAGGTTGCATTCCTCTTCTTTGTCCTTTATTTATTAAAAGTCAGAGTTGGGATGCCTGTCGTTATATTGTTCTTGCAGACTTTTCTTGTTTTGTTTTTTACTTCAGTGTCTTTATTGTCTTTTCTTTATATCCTTATATAGATTATCACGATTAATTGTTTGTCCTTAAGTCCTTTTTCTTTTTAATTAGGTAATTAAATTGTATTTTATATAGTGAGGTTCTCAGCTGAAGTACTCATTATTTAGAGAACTCTCTACCATAAACTCCCGTAGGGAGGTGGTGCCGTCAGTGCACCTCATACGGTGCACTGTAGGCATTACTTAAGGTTCTCTACAGCGTGCCTTCGGCCCCTAGCTGCAACCCATTTCGTTCATTTTTACTGTGCCTCCTTTCTTATTCTCTTTCTTCCGTGTTATTTTCCACCCTCTTCTGACAGTCGATTCATCGTGCTACTGGGAGGTATTCCTCCTGTTACGCCTTTCAAACCTTTTACTGTCAGTTTCCGTTTCTGCGCTGAATGACCTCATACGTCCTAGTGCTTGGCCTTTGGCCTAGATTCTCTATATTCAATTCAGTTCAATCCTATCAAAAATGACCGACGTGGATCCTACGACTTACATCGATGTATATTTAGTAACTAAACTCATTCAGATGCTAATTCACACTAAATTTCACCACCACACCAACTTCATTGAGTGGTTAAGTCACGCTGAATTTCACACTTTCATTTCCATCATCGCGCTCCCAAGTCTTGAAGGGATGATGGTAATCTCAGCAGATTCAGTCGCAAGTCTTGTCTAGATGTGATTTAGTCCATTTCATCTTATGTTTACAAGAACTGAAGTGTTAATGATCTCATTTAATCAGTTCGGTAGAAAAATGAGCACACCCATATGAGCCATCACTTTTATAGGTAGCCATTTACTTTGCCCTCTTGGTAATTTATGATCTATTTAATCTTTGCGACTTATTCCCCATCTACTTGTTAATGAATGCTTCTTAGTGGAGACCGTTATAAGAGATGTAGGTAAGCAGTGCAAAGGAATTTGGAATTGATATTTTTATTACTGTTCTCTCCAAATTTGAAATTGATATTTCTCACTGTTCTCTCCAAATTTGGAACTGATATTTCCCACTGTTCTCTCCAAATTTGGAATTGACATTTCTCATTGTTCTCTAAATTTGGAACTTATATTTCTCACTGTTCTCTCTAAATTTGGAATTGATATTTCTCACTGTTCTCTCCAAATTTGGGATTGATATTTCACACTGTTCTCTCTAGATTTGGAATTGATACGGCTCTAAATTTGAAATTGATATTTCACACTGCTGTCCCTAAATTTTGGAACTGATTCGATATGGCTCTCTCTCAAAATTTGGAATTGATATTTCACGCATTCTCTCTCTCTCTCTCTCTCTCTCTCTCTCTCTCTCTCTCTCTCTCTCTCTCCGCGGTCTCATGCCTTAGTATTAGTCTACTTATCTGGAATCGGAGAAGAAGGAACGATAGTGGCACCTCTCTTAAGATCAGATATGTTCTTGGTTTAAGTGGAAGGAGAGAAAGAAGGGACAGGAAAAGGACTTGCCGTTAAAACAAGAGGGCTTTGACGAGGTTATTCTCTTATACAGGTGTGAAACCATCATGTCATGCTTTGAGATTCTCTCTCTGTGGTCTTTGTCCACAAACACACACATAATATATGATATATATGTATGTGTTTATGCATTTGTATATGTGTACTATATATATTTATAAGTACACACATATATATATATAGTGTGTATATATTTGTATATATATATATATATATCTATATATATATGTATAGTATATATATATATATATATATGCTATATATATATATCTATAGATAGATATATATATATATATATAATATATATATATATATATCTATATATCTATAGATATATATATATATATATATTATATATATATATATATATATCTATAGATATATAGATATATATATATATATATATATATATATATATATATATAGATATATCTATCTGATATATCTATAGATATATATATCTATATATATATATAGATATATATATATATCTATATATATATATATATATATCTATATATACTATATATCTATAGATATATATATATATATATATAGATATATATATCTATATGTTATATATATATATATATATATATATATATATATATATATATCTATATATAATATATATATATATATATATATATATATATATATATATATAGTTTATTATAATCACACTGTCACATGAATTGTACTTACAACTTCAACACAGAGTTTGCTTTTCTTGTGGTAAAGTTGTATTATGTATATAATTTATATAAATAATACATGTAAATATATGCATGTGTGTATGCATCTATGTATGTATTTTGTAGGTCATTTTTTCTATATAGAATTCAGTTATTCAGGTTGCCCAGTTTCTGACCGTTGTGGCCTCGATTCAGCCTTTGCTGACGGTTTGCATTTGGAATCGGCGTGAGTGAATGCGTCTCCAGATTAATTACACCGCCCGTAACTTTTTAAGTCGTTGTGACGTCCTGTTACGTGTTACAAAATGTTTTCACATTATTCATCCCTGGCTGGCTTCCGTCACTTGCAGATATATTTTTTCGTTCTTCACCGAAAGGAATGTTTTCGGGTTGAAACAACGGTCAGACGTGATTCCACAATTAGCATAGCACAATAATTCTCGCGCGCGGATAGTTTCTGAAATTATTCAGACAACTTCGGTCGTGACTGCTGCAGTTTTAGCAGGAAAAATTGAAATTAGAAAAAAAAAAGAAATGATTGTGTGGGCGGACATGGCGGTCCTACAAATCAATGGCGTGCTTCTGTTCGTGTTCTCGATAGAACAAAACGACAACAGGAAACGTTCATGAAACGTTTTCGAACATATTATCAATAGTTCAAGCGAAAATGCAGTTCATTATTATCCTAATACTATTTTTCTTGTATTTTGGTACATTTTTATCTCTTTATCTGTTTATTCATTTAGTTTTCTTTTTTAATAAGTGGTATCTCTTACTACTTTCTAATGAACACCTTATTCTTTGTAGATTGAATTTCAAGTCAATGGCCCCTTTGGTGGGCTTGTTCCACATGAATAGGGTTCGTCTATGACTAATGAATAATACTTTATTATTATTATTATTATTATTATTCATTATTATTATTATTATTATTATTATTATTATTATATTATTGCTTTAAAATTTATTTTTTTACTTGTCACAGTAAATGAACAAACAGATCAATATATACGTAAGTCGATCTAGTGGCCAACGTTTCTCTCGGTATCATCCGAGCATGATCACGTCAGTGAGTCGGAGCAGAGATGTGACCCCCACCGAAGTCGACAAAAACTCGAACTCGTTATTTATTACCAAAAAATCAACGTACCGCGACCTTATCATGAAGAACAACCCGACCCCCCCGCAAGAGCCTCTTGAAACAGTCGAATGTAGTCTACCAATCTTATGGCCCCAATCCGTGGATGTCCGGCTCTTACGTTGTATGACTTCTATGAAACTGTCTAAGAGGATTTCTTGCCACGCTCAAGAAGGGGCAATTAAAAACCATACCAGGACAGCACACCAGGAAGCTATCTCCCGCGCGACGGTATTATCAGGAATACTAAGATAATAGGGAGGCTCCTGACCAGCGACGTTTACGACTGCTCGAGGTACTCCTCATACGACACAGAATGCTTTTCCTCCCCACCAACTTAAGAAGACCGTGAATATAAACAATAGTACAATTAATACCAGACCGAACGACACCCCCAATCAAGGAATACCAGATGAGACAAGCAGCTCAGCAGCCAATGACAATGCGAGCCGTCGTGACACAACACCCAGGAAGTCATGCCCCAGCCTCGACGAGAGAATTTTTAAAATACAATATCACGTTATAAAAAGTGAAATAAGGCGAATGGATTCAAAGATCTTTTGCCTTTACTCTGAGGTATTTTCAAACAAACTGCGCAAAGTCGAACAGAATTGATTGCAAAGAACACTCGTCTGTTTGACCAACAACAATCTAAACCATGTTAATTTGGATTGACACTTCAGATGAGGAACAGCTGATGGGCCGACCTCCTTTGAGGAGTTATGCCATTCTCGCACGTTTCATCTCCACAAATAAAAGAATTGTTGCTCTTAGCTTCCAAGTGAACAAACTAGGTTAATAAAGGTAGGGGGGGGGGGCGCACCTGAAAGGTTTTGTGTGTGTGTCGTGGACCTTGCGGGGGGGGGGGGCGGGGGGGGGGGGGGGAATCACTCAAAATGAGATGCAAACTAGGACGTTGGGAACTCGTCATTGGACTGAAATAGTTGTGATCGAATTATATGAATCTAACGAGAGAGAGAGAGATAGAAATAGGAAATCAAAGTACCTTTATCAAGAAAATTTCCATCTGCACCTCGAGTAATTTTTGTTTCTTTCAAGTTTTTATTCAATAAATTATTTGCAAAAGATAGGTATTGTATCACAGGGTTTACAGATTGCCTCCTCGCACATGCAAGCAGATTGCAAGAACATTGCCGCTGTTATGAAACTGTCTGTACATACGCCTTTGGCAGGCATTACAGAAATGCTTCCATCCACTGTAACAGCCATTTGAAGAACCCGAAAGTCAACCGTGAATAGAAGACGTCACTTTCCGTAGGGCTTTTTGGCAGCAGCAGCAGCAGTAGGAGCCAAGTTTCGAGAGATATTTACTGATAACGGAATCAAGCCCCGGGCCGATTGAAGGAGTCCGAGTTCTCTTGAGGGCTTACGCAAACGTCATTTTGGGGCAGTGGCTCTGCGAAAATAGTGGAGTTTGAGACGAGGGCTCCCAGTGATCTGATTTGCGCCCATAAGACTGGCAAGTCTCTCCTGATAAGTGCGTTAGCTCTCAAAGGTTTGGGGAGGGGGAGGGGGAGGGTTGGGGGGGGGGGTGGGGGGGGAATGTCTTTTTATATCATTCGCCTTTTAGCGTGTGAAGATAATACTGTTGGCGTTTCTGACGCGCTGATCGAATATTACTTAATAGGGAAATTTGCTTTACTAGATGTAGATTGTACTGAAATTTTGATTAAAGTCCAGTATTCATAAATTAGAAATATATTTTGACATAAAAGGATTTAGAGGCGAAATTAACGAATAAGGGTTTGAGAGACCTTACCTTACAGACCTTACATCTTGTTCGGGTTGCCCCAGGTCCCTCAGTGTGAGCACCTCTAATGTCTACCAGAGAGTTGCTAGTACATCTTCCGGTAGATTTTTTGTTTTTCATCTTCCAATCTTGATGGTCTGGGATGCAGTTTAGATATTTGTCGAGCTTATTCTTAAACACATCTACGCTCACTCCTGATATATTCCTCAGATGAGCTGGCAACGCATTGAATAGACGCTGCATTATCGATGCTGGTGCGTAGTGGATTAATGTCCTGTGTGCTTTCCTTATTTTTCCTGGTATAGTTTTGGGCACTATTAATCTACCTCTGCTTGCTCTTTCTGATATTTTTAGTTCCATGATATTTTCTGCTATTCCTTCTATCTGTTTCCATGCCTGAATTATCATGTAGCGTTCTCTTCTCCTTTCCTTTCTAGACTATATAATTTTAAGAAATTGTAGTCTTTCCCAGTAGTCTAGGTCCTTAACTTCTTCTATTCTAGCTGTAAAGGACCTTTGTACACTCTCTATTTGTGCAATATCCTTTTGATAGTGTGGGTACCATATCATATTGCAATATTCAAGTGGACTACGAACATATGTTTTATAAAGCATAATCATGTGTTCAGCTTTTCTTGTTTTGAAGTGCCGTAACAACATTCCCATTTTTGCTTTACATTTTGCCAACAGAGTTGCTATTTGATCATTGCATAACATGTTCCTATTCATCATCACACCAAGGTCTTTAACTGCTTCCTTATTTGTGATGGTCTCATTATTAGGTCCCTTATATGCATATAGCTTTCTTTCTGAGAGAGAGAGAGAGAGAGAGAGAGAGAGAGAGAGAGAGAGAGAGAGAGAGAAAATACCGCTGATGAAAATATTTTGCATTTTTATGACTGAGGCCGCAATAAACAATGGAGTTAGTTCGTGAGTGCCCTTTAAACCTATTTAGATTTTCAAAAATTAATTTCGGTACTTTAAAATATTGAAAATGGAGTAATATTGCAACTTTCGGTTTTGGTCTTTTCTTCAGAGCTCCAGAACCAGCGCTGCGCAATTTTAACGTATTTTGCTCTACGTAATAGGAAAGTCCTCAGTAACAACCCTTCGTTAATACGAACGAAATAACTTGCAAAAATCACATTTCTCTTTTCCTCTCTGGTTGCGTTCTCTTTGTTCTTTTTAGGAACTGATTTATCTTTTGTTATATTGCCGAGGTTGCATTCCTCTTCTTTGTCCTTTATTTATTAAAAGTCAGAGTTGGGATGCCTGTCGTTATATTGTTCTTGCAGACTTTTTTTTGTTTTTTGTTTTTTGTTTTTTACTTCAGTGTCTTTATTGCCTTTTCTTTATCTTCTTATATAGATTATCACGATTAATTGTTTGTCCTTAAGTCCTTTTTCTTTTTAATTAGGTAATTAAATTGTATTTTATATAGTGAGGTTCTCAGCTGAAGTACTCATTATTTAGAGAACTCTCTACCATAAACCCCCGTAGGGAGCTGGTGCCGTCAGTGCACCTCATACGGTGCACTGTAGGCATTACTTAAGGCTCTTTGCAGCGTGCCTTCGGCCCCTAACTGCAACCCATTTCGTTCATTTTTACTGTGCCTCCTTTCTTATTCTCTTTCTTTCGTGTTATTTTCCACCCTCTCCTGACAGTCGATTCATAGTGCTACTGGGAGGTATTCCTCCTGTTACGCCTTTCAAACCTTTTACTGTCAGTTTCCGTTTCAGCGCTGAATGACCTCATATGTCCTAGTGCTTGGCCTTTGGCCTAAATTCTATATTCAATTCAGTTCAATCCTATCGAAAATTACCGTCGTGGATCCTACGACTTACATCGATGTATATATAGTAACTAAACTCATTCAGATGCTAATTCACACTAAATTTCACCACCACACACACTTCATTGAGTGGTTAAGTCACGCTGAATTTCACACTTTCATTTCCAAGTCTTGATGGGATGATGATGTTAATCTCAGCAGATTCAGTCGCAAGTCTTGTCTAGATGTGATTTAGTCCATTTCATCTTATGTTTACAAGAACTGAAGTGTTAATGATCTCATTTAATCAGTTCGGCGTAGAAAAAATGGAGGCCTCAACCCCATTATGGCCAAGCCCTCACTTTTATAGGTAGCCATTTACTTTGCCCTCTTGGTAATTTATGATCTATTTAATCTTTGCGACTTATTCCCCATCTACTTGTTAATGAATGCTTCTTAGTGGAGACCGTTATAAGAGATATAGGTAAGCAGTGCAAAGGAAATTGGAGTTGATATTTTTATCACTGTTCTTTCCAAATTTGAAATTGATATTTCTCACTGTTTTCTCCAAATTTGGAACTGATATTTCCCACTGTTTTCTCCAAATTTGGAATTGACATTTCTCATTGTTCTCTAAATTTGGAACTTATATTTCTCACTGTTCTCTCTAAATTTGGAATTGATATTTCTCACTGTTCTCTCCAAATTTGTGATTGATATTTCACACTGTTCTCTCTAGATTTGGAATTGATATTTCACGCTGCTCTCCCTAAATTTTGAAATTAATATTTGATATGGCTCTCTCTAAATTTGGAATTGATATTTCAAGCTGCTCTCCCTAATTTTGAAATTAATATTTGATATGGCCTTCTCTCTAAATTTGGAATTGATATTTCACACTGCTCTCTCTAAATTTTGGAATTGATATTCGATATGGCTCTCTCTAAATGTGGAATTGATATTTCACACTGCTGTCCCTAAATTTGGAATTGATTCGATATGGCTCTCTCTCATAATTTGGAATTGATATTTCACGCAGTCTCTCTCTCTCTCTCTCTCTCTCTCTCTCTCTTCTCTCTCTCTCTCTCTCTCTCTCTCCGGTCTCATGCCTCAGTATTAGTCTACTTATCTGAAAGGCTGAGGAACCAGTGTTCTATTCTGGAATCGGAGAAGAAGGGACGATAGCGGCACCTCTCTTAAGATCAGATATGTTCTTGGTTTAAGTGGAAGGAGAGAAAGAAGGGGCAGGAAAAAGACTTGCCATTAGAACAAGAGGGCTTTGACGAGGCTATTCTCTTATACAGGTGTGAAACCATCATGTCATGCTTTGAGATTCTCTCTCTGTGGTCTTTGTCCACAAACACACACACAATATATGATATATATGTATGTGTGTATGTATTGAACTTGTATATGTGTACTATATATATTTTATAAGTACACACACATATATATATGTGTGTGTGTATATATATATATATATATATATATATATATATATATAATATATATGTATGCATGTATGTATGTATGTATGTATTTGTATGTACGTATATTATATATATATATTATATATTATATATATATATATATATATATATTATCTATATGTATCTATAAATATATGTTTATATATATATACATATATATATATATATATATATATAATCTATATATAATATATAGATTATATATATGTGATTATAATAAACTATATATATAACATATATATATATATAAATATAGATATATATATCTATCTATATATATATATATATATATATATATATATATATATATATATATATAGTTTATTATAATCACACTGTCACATGAATTGTACTTACAACTTCAACACAGAATTTGTTTTTCTTGTGGTAAAGTTGTATGTGTCTATATATAATTTATATACATAATTCATGTAAATATATGCATGTGTGTATGCATCTACGTATGTATTTTGTAGGTCATTATTTCTATATAGAATTCAGTTATTCAGGTTGCCCAGTTTCTGACCGTTGTTGCCTCGATTCAGCCTTTGCTGACGGTTTGCATTTGGAATCTGCGTGAGTGAATGCGTCTCCAGATTAATTACACCGCCCGTAACTTTTTAAGTCGTTGTGACGTCCTGTTACGTGTTACAAAATGTTTTCACATTATTCATCCCTGGCTGGCATCCGTCACTTGCAGATATATTTTTTATTTGTTCGTTCTTCACCGAAAGGAATGTTTTCGGGTTGAAACAACGGTCAGACGTGATTCCACACATTAGCATAGCACATAATAATTCTCGCGCGCGGATAGTTTCTGAAGTTATTCAGACAACTTCGGTCGTGACTGCTGCAGTTTAGCAGGAAAAATTGAAATTAGAAAAAAAAAAGAAATGATTGTGTGGTCGGACGTGGCGGTCTACAAATCAATGGCGTGTGCTTCTGTTCGTGTTCTCGATAGAACAAAACGACAACAGGAAACGTTCATGAAACGTTTTCGAACATATTATCATTAGTTCAAGCGAAAATGCAGTTCATTATTATCCTAATACTATTTTTCTTGTATTTTGGTACATTTTTATCTCTTTATCTGTTTATTCATTTAGTTTTCTTTTTTAGTAAGTGGTATCTCTTACTACTTTCTAATGAACACCTTATTCTTTGTAGATTGAATTTCAAGTCAATGGCCCCTTTGGTGGGCTTGTTCCACATGAATAGGGTTCGTCTACTGAATAATGATAATACTTTATTATTACTATTATTATTATTATTATTATTATTATTATTATTATTATTATTATTGCTTAAAATTGATTTACTTGTCACAGTAAATGAACAAACAGATCAATATATACGTAAGTCGATCTAGTGGCCAACGTTTCTCTCGGTATCATCCGAGCATGATCACGTCAGTGAGTCGGAGCAGAGAATGTGACCCCCACCGAAGTCGACAAAACTCGAACTCGTTATTTATTACCAAAATCGACGTACCCGCGACCTTATCATGAAGAACAACCCGACCCCCCCGCAAGAGACCTCTTGAAACAGTCGAATGTAGTCTACCAATTCTTATGCCCAATCCGTGGATGTCCCGGCTCTTACGTTGGTATGACTTCTATGAAACTGTCTAAGAGGATTTCTTGCTACGCACAAGAAGGGGCAATTAAAAACCATACCAGGACAGCACACCAGTAAGCTATCTCCCGCGACGGTATTATCAGGAATACTAAGATAATAGGGAGGGCTCCTGACCAGCGACGTTTACGACTGCTCGAGGTACTCCTCATACGACACAGGAAGTGCTTTTCCTCCCCACCAACTTAAGAAGACCCGTGAATATAAACAATAGTACAATTAATACCAGACCGAACGACACCCCCAATCAAGGAATACCAGATGAGACAAGCAGCTCAGCAGCCAATGACAATGCGAGCCGTCGTGACACAGCACCCAGGGAAGTCATGCCCCAGCCTTGATGGTCTGCTAGGCTGCAACTGCGCGACTTTCAACGACGAGAAGTGTCTTGAAGGAAACTTCCTCCAGCCAATAGCAGGACCGCATTGCGCCACCAACCAATGAAAACCCAGCGAGCGGTT
The DNA here is from genome assembly GCF_015104395.2 of Macrobrachium nipponense. Classification (NCBI taxonomy): domain Eukaryota; kingdom Metazoa; phylum Arthropoda; class Malacostraca; order Decapoda; family Palaemonidae; genus Macrobrachium; species Macrobrachium nipponense. Next base: position 82,417,123 of record NC_061088.1, read on the forward strand.
GACCCCCTGCTGACATGCAACTATATATTGAGTAGATTCTGACAACATCTACAGTCTGCTCCGAGTCATTGCCGTGATCATGCTCGGATGATACCTAGAGAAACGTTGGCCACTAGATCGACTTACGTATATATTGATCTGTTTATTATTATTATTATTATTATTATTATTATTATTATTATTATTATTATTATTATTATTATTATTATATTATTATTATTATTCAGAAGAGAAACCACTGTTCATATGAAACAGGCCTACTGGAGCCATTGACTGAGATTCAATCTTCCAAAGAATATGGAGTTCATCTGAAAGAAGTTACAGAAGATGATAGGAAATGCAGAGAGAAGTTATTAGAAAAAAAAAGATAATTTTGTAAATTTCCAGACAAATAGATAAAAATATAAATTATCATAATACAAGGTGAATTGTAATATTTGAACTTTTGTGGTTTTAATTGTATGAGTGAATATATATATATAATATATATATATATATAATATATATAATATATATATATATATATATATATATCTATATATATACGGAGTTCATGCCGTTTTATAGAAATAAATATATGGACTCTGATTTTCAAATATACCTGAGGTCTGCACTTTTTTTGTTTTTTTGTTTTATACTACCTCAAAAACTGGTGACGTGTGTAAATATGAACCTCTTTTCCCACGATATTTGCATAAAGAAATCTATATGCTGTAGTCTTACGTTCATTTCAGAAACTGTAGCATGATTATTCAGCAAAATTATGTTCAACTCATCCATTTTTTTCCCCTCTCATGTTCTAATATTTGCCTATCTCTATTTTTGCACAATTTTTTATTTCTCTTGCTTCCGAGAATTCCAGCCCCCACAGGCTTTTCCTGTATCATCCTCAGGTCGCATTCCTGTCGTAAACACGCAGTTGACATATCGAACACCTTCCAGTATTGGTCGCCTTCAGACCTCGGGATTTTCGTACCCTCTCTCTGTTTATAGACTTATACTCGCTTCCATTGCCTTTTCAGCTTTTTCCCTCTCTCGGTCGTCCTTCTTCCCCGGAGACGACGAGGCTGAAAGCAGAATGGATTCGGAGCCCGACGTGCTTCGGGAATAAAAGATTATATACAGGCGAGTGGAAATGACGCTTTCCCCTTGTGGGTCAATTAGTTCCGCCCAAGAGAACTTTTTATTCCGAGGCCAGGGCCGCGCGCTGGAGGATGCGCCCGCGGACGTTTACCGCTTATCTGTGGTGGAGGATGCTGCCGCCGTAGTTTATGTCGGTTTACGAATTCCTGCTCCCAAATGAACGGACCTTCTCAATAAGCCATGGACGGCATAATTCAGACAGCCGGTGTATTGTATGGTATTAAGTGGCTCTTAAACTTCCCAGTTTTTTTTTTCTCCTGCGTCAGTCGTTTTGAATTATCGACCTAATTTATGGGTTTCCTAACGATTACACTCATGCGACGGCAACGCAAATATAACATTGAAGTTTGATGGAGGATTTTCAAAATTGACCCATTATGCGAGAAATAGTTTTAGCGCCGCTAATAAAGATCGTCCTTCTAGGTGTAGGCTCAGCGATATTATGATAATATGAATTAATAATACACCATTCCCTCTGCACACCCTTTCCTTGGAGATTTCAGTTCTCATAACCCCCTGTCGGTTGGCGATATATTAAAAAGAAAAAATAATGTATATATATATATATATATATATATATATATATATATATATATATATATATATATATATATATATATATATATATATATATATATATATATATATATATACTATATATATAAAATGGGTTAATGACATCTAATAATACCAAGGGTAAACACTTATCTGGGACAGACTTCAGCTTGAGCTTATCTAGAATACATCTATTTTTCGATGAATAGTGGAAAGGAATTGACCACATTTCCATTCACTTAAAACGTGCTAAAAATATCCCGACTGAATTTCTGAAGTGACCACTTTTCCATTCACTTAAAAAGTGATAAAAATACCCCGACTGAATTTCTAAGTGCTAAAAATACCCCGACTGAATTTCTTAAGCTCTAAAATACCCTGACTGAATTTTTTCCTGAATGGAGGACTGAAAAGGCAGATTATAGAAAAATTCAGATTTCAATTTTAAACTGAATATTAAAGTTATGATTTTTTTTATTTTACTAAAGCAACCTTGAAAAGCGTTCATGATGCTATACCAAAAAATCTAATGATCGCAGACATCATGAAGTTCACTGGTGGGACAAAAGATGTAGTTCTGAGAGTTGACACCTTTAGTTTAGGCTTTGGATTTAGTTCTGAACTGTGAAGTAAAAAAGGAATCGGAGTGCATTAGATTCTCTCAGAGCTTTTCAATAGTTCGTACTCTTTAGTCCAAAAGGCTGAAGAGCGACCCTTTCACATCTTAGTCCAAAAAACTCAAGAGTGACCCTTTCACATTTCTGCACAAAATTCTTCATGTCTGCTGGATTCCCTCTCATGTGGGAATCCTTGGTAATATGGCAGCAGACAGGGAAGCGAAAAATTCAACCAAAGCTTATTTCTATGTCTTGAAAAGTGTTCCCTACTCTGATATGAAAGGCCAATTAGGACATACTTTTCGAGGAAGTGGCAAGAGAGGTGGCTGTCCCCATCCTTGCCAATACTGTAATAAGAAATATAAAAGCATTAAGGATAATATTAACCACTGGCCTACTAGTTTTCATACCAGATGGCAGCATAAAGTAATTTGATCTCTCCTCACAGGAAAGTACACAGTGGAGCAGTACACCAGTTTGTGATGAAGGTACTGTCGGTTGAGCACATACTAGTGCACTGTTACCGGTTCATCCAAAGCAGGGAAAAGCAGGGCCTTTGCCTTAGTTTTGGGGAAAGTGCAAATACACAGGTCATTGATATATATATATATATATATATATATATATATATATATATATATATATGAAAGAGAGAGAGAGAGATATATACATATGAGTGACTGTACGTGTGTGTGTGTGTGTGTGTATGTAATGATTGTTATCAAAGAAATTAATTGTCATTTATGGAGTTCTCTCAACTAGTGAAAAATAACGTTTATGCTCATTAGATGGTCGGTTGTTATAAGTCTCCCCGCAGCACCTAAACTGGCTGCCAAAATTAAAATAAAAAGAGAGAGAAAAAAAACATAAATAAAAAGAGGAGCGTAATCAGATCTATATCATAATGAGTTACTGAAAACATTCGCTTGTAAAGTAAGGTGGAGCTAATTATAAGTTTGAAATATTTGCATAATTTATGATAATTGCTATTCATTACCTTCTTTATGACGCGTTCTTCTCCATTTTTCGGGAAATATTACGCTTCAAAGGCATTATTTATTGTCTTGTGCAAACCCATCCATCGGTGTTTTTGCGTTCAGCCAATTAATGCCAGTGTTGTATTTTGGCCGGTTTGTTTTTCTTTCGTCATCGGCTTTTTTTATTTATTTTTTTTTCAAGGATACTGTGTTTATATGCTTTTGCTGCTCCTCCTTCATCCTATTTCTTTTTGATGTTCAAAGACTATCACTTTATTCATAGTGTTATTGTGCTGTTGCCATTTTAATGAGGGTTGAAGGGCTAAGTGGTGGCTTCCTCATTCACATAACATCAAGATTAATGTGCTTCTCAGGGAGGGCAAAAGTAGACGATTTTTGAAGGAAAATATTGTTTGGGACATGAAAGAAAATACCACAGACCTACGTCATATTCAGTTGGCCGAGTATCCCTTCTTTCAAAACTATAACATAATTGTCCCATGACAAATAGTTGATCCATACACACACACACACACACACACACACTTCTATTTAGCAACAGCTGTTCTTCCTCTGTCGATCATTTTGGTGCAGACAGTAGCAATGTGAATCTACAATACTTTGTCTTCCCGACCACCCTCACCTTTATACAAAACGACATTCATTCCTCTCGACCATTTCTTTGGGGTCTTTCCACAGCCAGACATATACATTCCACAACCTGGTCAACCTTTCAGTCAGTACAGTATGACAGTAAGACCATTTCTTTGGAGTCTTTCCACAGCCAGACATACATTGTCAGCCAATCAGCCATTACAGTACTACAGTATAGACCATTTCTCTGGAACCTTTCCCCAGCCAGACATATACATTCCACAACCTGGTCAACCAATCTTTCAGTTATTACAGTATTCCAGCATACCACTTGTAATCCTACTGTCCTGTCACCTCCTGTTGTATTTATATTTCATTACCTCTTAATTGCCCTCATGAATTCTTCATTGCCCTCATTACCTCAACAGTCACTTCCACAAGCGTTCTCAGACTTACATTCCATCAGCACCTGTCTACATTATCTTCGGACTGAGATCTGTAGCTTCCTTCTTTACATAGACATCCTAATAAATTAACTAATTTCTCGCTAAGGTCCCTATATATGAATATATATATATATATATATATATATATATATATATATATATATATATATATGTGTGTGTGTGTGTGTGTGTGTGTGTGTGTGTGTGATGTGTATGTATGTAGTAGGCCTATACATACACACATATATATACATACACATATTTTTGTCCTTCAGCTTGTTATTTCTCTCTCTCTCTCTCTCTCTCTCTCTCTCTCTCTCTCTCTCTCTCTCTCTATTTAGAATTTGATAGCCTGTAGCCAAACTGAAATGGGAACTTTAAGTGAAAAGATGAATGTCTGTCTTTATCTGTTTGGAAAGTGTAAAAGTAATAAGAATACAAGTTGTGCTCTCTCTCTCTCTCTCTCTCTCTCTCTCTCTCTCTCTCTCTCTCTCTCTCTCTCTCTCGATATATTCACGCTTCTGCTGACAGATGTTAAGGATTATCATAGGCTGCTTATATTGAGGTCAAAAGTAATTCCCCTGTATTGTGTGCATAAGACCCCCTTGTTAATCTGATTTACTTGGTATCTCAACTCCCCTAATGTAATCTGATGAACTCATTTTTATACTCTTATTATTTGGAGGCTACAGTGAGGGACCTCTACATCAGTGTCCTGATTATTTATTTATTATTTTATTTTATTTTATTTTTTTGATAAATGTTATCTCTTCTTTCTGTATTTCCCTTTACCTCCTCTCACTTCTTCCGAATGAACACCTTAATATTCTTTGGAAGCTTGAATTTCAAGTCAGTGGCCCGTGTGGTGGGGTCGTTTCGAATGAATAGCTTTCATATAAATAACTAGTAACATTATTATCATTCACAAGAGGACACGTATTCATATGAGGACATTGGCTTGAAATTTTAGCTTCCAAAGTCCTTGGTGTTCATTTGAATAAAAGTAACAGAATATGATAGGAAATACAGAAAGAAGAGGGCGGTTATTAGAAAAGAAAAAAATGATAAATTAAAGCATAAATAGATAATAATGTAAATAAAAAGAGAAGTGGCATCTAGTCACTGATGAAGCTTAAATGGGTAGATTATAGAACTTAAGAGTATCCGTGGTAAGATTAAGATAAAGACTGTCCATATGTTGGGGTTATAATATATATATATATATATATATATATATATATATATATATATATAATATATATATATATATGTGTGTGTAATAGTATTATATATATATATATATATAGTATATATATATATATATATATATATATATATATATATATATATATTATTATATTACGTTTATTGATTGCCTCGTCTCCCCAGCATTTAGTTAAATATTTCGATTGCTAGAAAAGCAGCCATTTTCCCTTAATCAGCTGACTTCAAAGGGGAAAACGCAAGCCAGAGATAGGAATTTCCTGTTTGAGCGAGGGAATAAAATTCTTACTCCTTAGGGACGTATCCCAAAGGGAAGTGTGTAGTTAGCTAGGTACTTATTAGGCCTACTTCTAAGCTCCTTTTTCCTGTGAACCCTTCGCTGGCTGTATGTCCTGTTTCCAGGATGCCCTGCATTTGGGGGGATAAGCTGAACCCATCCCCCATGAATCACACCTGCATTCGGACTCAGTCGTCTCCAGTCAGTAACCCAGGACACACGTCCTGCCCAACCAGTCTTCCATTAGGCCTACCAAGGCGCGACTGGCACGCCCAGACCTCAGACAAAGCAGATGCCAGTTCCCTACAAAGGTCCAATTCCAATAATGCATCCAGGTACGTCTTGTGAATCAGTCATATTGCCAGTTCTCCCCCTCCTCCTAGTCACGTAACTATTCCCCATTTTCAAAATTCAAACTCCTAATTCTCAATGAACATTCCTTTGTTCCTTTCACTGCTGCCTCGTGGCCGCATGTCTCCGTTTTGTGATCGTCCCAGACAAATGAGTCATTGAATATTTCATTTAACACTAAGAGTTCCTCCCCAGTGTGTTAGACAAAGTGAGTAACTAACTTGTGCAAGAAATCTTTAATTCATTTGTGTCTAATCAGGGAATTTTTCCAGATCGGCTGAGTCACGTGTTCAAGTCTCTTCGCAAGTGCTGCCTTAATGCAAGATAATATGAATAATTTTGAAAGCCAGCATTTATATTAATCTTATTTTAGCCAGCTCCCCTTGTGAGAGATAAGATTGGTCCCCGTGTGGACAAGCTGCATTTACTCTTCCTCCAGGCCATTCAACGGGCTCGTGTAAATAAATGTGTGATGTAAATTAATCAGCTGGTTTCAATGGCGACCTTATTATAGAGCAATCTAACCCAAGCAAACCTTTTAAGGTAAGTTATTCTGCATTTTTCCCTAGAATATTATCCTTTACGTATTTGGGTCACAACGAGGCCGGCTCATATGTAAATATACATATATATATATATATATATATATATATATATATATATATATATATATATATATATATATATATATATATATAGCGATGTCCAAGAGTGTGGTAATTATAGGGGCATTAAATTGATGTCCCACACTTTGAAGATACTGGAAAGGATGATAGATGCTAGACTGAGAGAAGAAGTACAAATAGGTAAAGAGCAGATGGGATTTATGAAGGGAAGGGGAAAACAACAGATGGTATATTTTGTCTGAGGCAAATTATGGAGAAATTCGGGGAAAGACAAAGGGACCTACATGCGGTATTCATTGACCTTGAAAAGGCTTATGACCGAGTCCGAGACAAGAGGTATGGATGAGTCTGAGGGAGAAGATTGTGCCAGAGAAGTATGTGCGATTGATACAAGAGATGTACCGGAATGTATTTACCATAAGTGCGGAGCAGTGTTGGGGAGACAGAAGGTTTTGAGGTGATAGTAGGATTACACCAGGGGTCGGCTCTGAGCCCATTTATCTTTAACATAGTGATGGATGTTATAATAGAGGAAGTAAGGGAAACAGTACCATGGAACATATTGTATGCGGATGATATTGTTCTGTGTGCAGAGAGCAGGGAAGATCTGGCAGTGAAATTGGAAAGATGGAGACAAGTACTGGAGGACAGAGGAATGAGAATAAGTAGATCTAAGACAGAATATATGTGTACCACCACTGAGGGGATGATAGAGAAAGTATTCAGCTTGGTGGAGAGCAAATAAGGAGAGTTGATAAGTTAAGTATTTGGAATCTTTTTTTGTTAATGCTGGAGGAAGTATGGAAGAAGAAGTAAAACATCGGGTACAGGCAGGCTGGAACAACTGGAGAGCGCTCCTCTGGAGTTCTTTGGTGACAAAAGAGTGCCGCTTAGGTTAAAGGAAAATTTTACAAGACGGTGGTAAGAACAGCAATGCTGTATGGTACGGAAACATCAAGCATGAGAAAAACCGAGCAGAAGAAGATGGATGTGGCAGAAATGAGATGCTTAGGTGGATGTCTGGGGTGACAAGGTGGTGGAAGTATCAAAGAAAATGCAGGAGGGGAGGCTGAGATGGTATGGACACCTGTTGAGAAGAGATGAGGACCACGCTGGGAGACATACTATGGGGGTGGAGGTGCAAGGAAGAAAAAGAAGAGGGAGAACCAAGAAAGAGATGGAAGGACTGTGTGAGAGGAGACTTACATGAGAAGGGAATGATGAGGCAAGAGGCGCTGGATAGAAATAGATGGAAACAAGGCTGATCCGAAACGGCGACCCCATATAAAAATGGGAACAAGCTGGGAAGAAGATATATATATATATATATAATATATATATATATATATATATTATATATGTAATCTTGAGTTTTCATGATGTATCTCGAGAGCAAGTGAACGGTTGTTAGTGAAATTTATCTTTAAACATGCATTGCATTAATTCCTGTAAAAGAAATACCTTTGATGAACATTGGTTAAGACTCTAAAACGGATAACCACCAACAAATTTGTTCATCCTTTTTCGCGTGACCCTCTTTACACACATTGATAGCCACCAGGCAGAGACAAAGTCATATACACACCACTTCTTGGTAGAGATATTAGATTAGTATAATAAGTGATCATGTGGCACTGGAATTAATCCCTTTATAGACTTTTGGCACAAAGGGTACGAACTGCAGCTTAAGCTTAGACCTGAAGGGGAGAGGAATAATTTAAACGATTGATTTGCATATTAGTAATGAATAATTAGTATTTGCTAAAACGAGAGGGACGAAGTCATGTCATAAAGATTGTAGAAGGGCTGTATAAAAATGTTATACATACATACATACTTAAATTCAATGTAATTAACTAAATCTCAGGTTTTGCATTACGCTGTTTCTAATAATGTAACGCATCCGGGTGTTCGTAGTTACAAAGGATTCATGCTAATCAGATTAATTATTCAACAGTTAGTTAATGAAATACATGCAAATTTGTTTTTATTAATTAATAATGATGAAGCCGTTTTGACTGCTTTTTTTAATGCGTCCCGGAGATGTAATTTTTTAAGATTAAATTTATTTTGTCTTGTTTGGTATCGGCTCTCACAACATTAGGAACAGTTTAATACCTTCCTTAGAAAAAGTTAAATGTTTCAGGTAATGAAAAGGGGGGAGGTGGAAATTTTTTATTTTGTGTTTCTGTTAATTTGCATTATTTAATCCATCCGATCAAGTTCTACTTAGGAGGAGGGTTGAATCTTATCATTCACCGCTAGTTTGTCGGGGATGTCGTGTAATCATAGTTAGGAGTGCAGTGAACATATTCAGTTTACTTACCTGGTTCCTCTCCTTTTATAAGCTTTCTGTGGATAAATGGACAAGTTATGACGTTTCGAAATCCCAAGGAAGGAGAATTGCTACTGTCGTTCTTAATTGCCAGTGGTTTTTCCCCCCACTGACATCATTATATATATAATGATATATTTACATATTCGTTTTTAATTATATCTTAGCAATTTTAGTTATTGTATGTGCGTTTTTTATCCTACCCTGTCATGTTTATCTTTATGAAAGCTTGCTTACCAAGCCCAAGCTAATGAATGACCCCTTTGTCTTATTGTGAGTGTGTGGTGATGCTGAATAATAATGATGATGATAAAGGTAATAATAGTCTGCGCCTGATTTTATGGAAAGGAGGTTTTCATTTATACGTATTCTTCCACACAAAGCAGTCCTCAAATCTTAATTCACAGAGCACTCGGGGTAAATGAGGCAATATTTCTGCCGGGCCCCAGAAATTGGCTAGGTAAAGAGCGTATGAAATATCGGCCCAGTTCAAACATTCCTCCCTGGCTGTGACCGAGATTCCCTTTTTGGAATAAGTTGGAGGCATTCTTTTGTTCGGCCTTCGACCCCATCATCCCATATATCCTGGATTTAGCTGAACCCGTATTTGGTAGATCGAATCCTTTGAGAATAATCTCGGGCACCCCACCCAGTCTCTAACCTCGGCCCACCGCTGCTACTTAACACCTCCTGCCTTTCGTGATCTACTCTCCTCCCTCCCTCCATCCATCCCTCCCTCCCCTCTCCCTCCCATTCCCCCTCCCAAATCCCACGTCCAAAATATACGACCAGAACCCCTTCCCCTTTAGTGGCTCTATTATACCCGCCATTTTCTACCAAGGGCGCCATCTAAGGGCCACTTTAGGAACTATTCATATGGAAATCCTAAAGGCCGGTTGAAAGTAATTCTCTTCTAAGAGAAAATTAACGAGAAAGTAGGATTTATCAGGGGCTGTTTATTAGCTCTTATGATTTATGGTTACCATTCGAGAGAATCTATCATCCGCTGAGTGCCTCTCGGGAGATCTCCTCCGAAGGGAACCCGGGAGGGACGAGATTGGAAAGGTGAGAGGGAGGGAGGGAGGGAGGGAGGGAGAGAGGGTGCGTCACCCAAGGAGGAGTATTTCGAGGGTCTTCTTAAATAGCCAGATAACGTGATGCGATGCTTATCGAGGGGCTTAAGACCCCTCAGGGCGAAGATGCTGTAAAAGTTCCCTGGACAGGTCATAATTGCAGACCACTATATTCATTTCATTATTTTTTTAATATTTTGATGTTCAGTTAAATCACTTTTTCATTATGGAGAGTTGGAGATTGTCCCGCCTCTTGAGATAGACCGCATTGTAAGCGTAAACTTACAAGGAAACGGTAAAATACTTATTTGTATTCTTCACCTTTGTGTTAAATGATATCCTAAACGATTGCTTTTGAAGTGTCGAAATAATGTTGGTCATCTCGAATTTCTTTAAGTGTACTGATACTCTTATTTAACAACAAGTCCTTCTTTTCAACACGACAGGTATGAGTTTATCATACCTCCGATCCCCTCCCCCACCCCTTAGCTGTAAATGATTGTATATTTTTTATAACTTGATATTTATTCTCCTATTAATTATCCTTATAGAACTACTAAGCTTTGTTAAGCATCTTACTGAAGAAGTAGTAGCGGTCGCTGTGACGGGCTCATAATTATATTCTCGCTAAGCTCTGGGTTTAATCAGGCGTGTTTTGAATTAATCTTTTCCATTTTTTGTTTATCCTTATTTACTCTACGGAGAGAAGGATGAATACAGCTGGAATTTTTCATAAAAGTTATTTCT
>NC_061088.1:82433087-82448087 GCF_015104395.2 Macrobrachium nipponense
AGTTCTTTTAGAATTAATTAATTATAAATAAATATATATATAATATATAATATATATATCTATACTACATATTATTACTTATATTATAATATTATATATATATATAATATATATATATACATATACATATAATATATATATATAATATATATATATAATATAGCATATACATACTAACTATATATAGTATATATATTATTATATATATAGTATATATATATATATATATATATACATATATATATTATATATATATTATAATATATATATATTATATATATATATATATATATACTATATATATTTGTATAACATAATATATATATAGTTATATTATATATATATATATATATATACCTATATATACTATCCTCCTTTAAGTTGAACTTGATCCTCTCCTGACGATCTTTAATCTCGTAGGGTGTTTATAATTTCAAAGTGGTTTCATTTTATCTCGTATCTATGTTTCTGATAGAGTATATGGTTTATGTGTGAACTGTCTGTAACATTTCTTTAAGAAAAAAAAAGACTAATTGGGTAGAAAAATCATTGGTGTGGCCAGAACTCGAGTGCCTTTCCTTTCCTGCGTTTTACTTCTAATAATTATGGAAAACTGCTGCAGAATATTTGATATATATATATATATATATAGTATATATATATATATATATATATATATATATATATATATATATATATATATATATATATATTTATATATATTTAAGTTGAATTGATCCTCTCCTGACGATCTTTAATCTCGTAGGGTGTTTTATAATTTCAAAGTGGTTTCATTTTATCTCGTATCTATGTTTCTGATAGAGTATATGTTATGTGAACTGTCTGTAACATTTCTTTAAGAAAAAAAAAAAGACTAACTGGGTAGAAAAATCATTGGTGTGGCCTGAACTCGAGTGCCTTTCCTTTCCTGCGTTTTTACTTCTAATATTATGGAAAACTGCTGCAGAATATATATATATATATATTATATATATATATATATATATATATTATATATATATATATATATATATACATATACTATATACATATATATCATATATATATCTATATATATATATATATATATTTTTAAGTTGAATTGATCCTCTCCTGACGATCTTTAATCTCGTAGGGTGTATTTAATTTCTTTCAAAGTGGTTTCATTTTATCTCGTATCTATGTTTCTGATAGAGTATACCGTATGTTATGTGAACTGTCTGTAACATTTCTTTAAGAAAAAAAAAAAGACTAACTGGGTAGAAAAATCATTGGTGTGGCCAGAACTCGAATGCCTTTCCTTTCCTGCGTTTTACTTCTAATATTATGGAAAACTGCTGCAGAATACACCAGACAACAGCTGCTCCACTTACGAAGGAAGGAGGGTCAGCAAAGCATACTTTTGAGTTCGTCTTCATTGTTAACGAACTTTCTTTCGCATGACATCAGACAGCGAACAAACTAGACGCATAAAGAATCGAACGACTTTTTTTTTCGTTATTGGATTCAGCATTGCAGAAATTCTCTGGTTCGGCCTCTGCTGGAGGAGAAGTTTGTTATCTCTACAAAAGTGCCCTATGCTACGTCGCAAATTTAACCTGGTCAAAACATATCGGAATGTTACAACGGTGGTTTTTTTTTTTTATTTTTTTTTTCTTAGGCAGTTTGCTATGTACCTTGTTTGTTATTCGGAAATAGAAAAATGATTAACGAAAGGATGTTTCGTTCCTCTGTAAGGTTTTACTTTTATTTCATGTTTTGGTAGTCGCATTGATTGTCTTTGTCTCTGAACTGACTTTTGCAGTAAAATGCCTGATTGGGTAGTTTTATTAATGCAACCTCTTCCATCGGTTCAGGGTTTTATATTACACACACAAACACACACACTAACATCGAGCTACAAATGTCCTTTAATATCTAAATCACTCTACCTCGGAATTAATACATTTTCATATATGTTTAACCGAAGGAGAATTTTTTAGTCGATAAGAGATTTGTTGGCTCACGGGCGACAAATCTCTTACCAACTAAAAAATTCCCCTTCTGTTAAACATATATGAAATTATATTAATTCCGAGGTAGAGCGAATTAGATATTAAAGGACATTTGTAGCTCGATGTATGTATATGAATCACGGTAATGTGATATAACTCATTAAATGGCTACATGTGGACAAAAGCACTACAATGTTACCTAGGTGAGGTGGGTTGATGTAGTCTCCAAAACAATGAATACCTGAGAGCGACAAGTATTTGTAGGTGAAAGGCAACAGAAACTTATAGCCTCTTGCGGTGACGGTGTGGTCTAAGGCTTTTCTGTACGTCCTGGATTTGTAGGTGTCGATGGTTCGTGCCCGTGAGCCGACAAATCTCTGATTGACTAAAAAATTCCCTTTCGGTTAAACATATATGAAAACATTAATTCCGAGGTAGAGCGAATTAGATATTGAAGGCCATTTGTAGCTCGAACTATGTATATGAATCACGGTAATGTGATATGACTCATATAATGGCTGCATGCAAACAAAAGCACTACAACGTTACCTAGGTGAGTTGGGTTGATGTAGTCTCCAAAACAACGAATACCTGAGAGCGACGGGTATTTGTAGGTGAGAGGCGGCATGAACTTATAGCCTCTTGCAGTGGCGGTGTGGTCTAAGACTTTACTGTGTGTCCTGGATTTGTAGGTGTCGATAGTTCGCGCCCGTGAACCGACAAATCTCTTATCGACTGAAAAATTCCCCTTCTGTTAAACATATGTGAAAACATATTAATTCCGAGGTAGAGCAAATTAGATATTAAAGGACATTTGTAACTCGATGTATGTATATGAATCATGGTAATGTGATATGATTCATATAATGGCTACGTGCGGACAAAAGCACTACAACGTTACCGAGGTCGAAGTGGGATGAAGCAGTCTCCAAAACAACGAATACCTGAGAACGATGGAGTATTTATAGGTGACAGGCGGCAGAAACTTATAGCCTCTTGCGGTGGCGGTGTGGTCAAAGGCTTCACTGTGCGTCCTGGATTTGTAGGTGTCGATGGTTCTTGCCTGTGAGCCGACAAATCTCTTATCGACTAAAAAATTCCCGTTCTGTTAAACATATATGAAAACATTAATTCCGAGGTAGGGCAAATTAGATATTAAAGGACATTTGTACCTCGATGTATGTATATGAATCATGGTAATGTGATATGACTCATATAATTGCTACGTGAGGACAAAATCAATACAACGTTAACGAGGTCGAGGTGGGTTGATGCAGTCTCCAAAACAACGAATACCTGAGAGCGACAGGTATTTGTAGGTGAGAGGCGGCATAACTTATAGCTTCTTGTGTTGGTGGTGTGGTCTAAGGCTTCACTGTGCGTTCTGGATTGGTAAGTGTCGATGGTTCGCGCCCGTGATCCGACAAATCTCTTATCGACTAAAAAATTCCCCTTCTGTTAAACATATATGAAAATATATTAATTCCGAGGTAGAGTGAATTAGATATTAAAGGACATTTGTAGCTCGATATGTATATGAATCACGGTAATGTGATATGACTCATATAATGGCTACGTGCGGACAAAAGCACTACAGCATTACTGAGGTCGAGGTGGGTTCATGTAGTCTCCAAAACAACGAATACCTGAGCGCAACATATATTTTTAGGCGAGAGGCAGCATAAACTTATAGCCTCTTGCAGTGGCGGTGTAGTCTAAGGCTTCACTCTGTGTCCTGAATTTGTAGGTGTCGATGGTTCGTGCCGATGAGCCAACATATCTCTTATTGACTAAAAAATTCCCCTACGGTTAAACACATATGAAAACATATTAATTCTGAGGTAAAAAAATTAGATATTAAAGGACATTTGTAGCTCGATGTATGTATATGAATCACGGTAATGTGATATGACTCATATAATGGCTACGTGCAGACAAAAGCACTACAACGTTACCGAGGTCGAGGTGGGTTGATTTTATCTCCAAAACAACGAATACCTGAGAGCGACAGGTATTTGTAGGTGAGAGGTTGCATAAACTTATTGCTTCTTGCGGTGGTGGTGTGGTCTAAGGCTTCACTGTGTGTCTTGGATTTGTAGGCGTCGATGGTTCGCGCCCGTGAGCCAACAAATCTCTTATCGACTAAAAAATTCCCCTTCGGTCAAACACATATGAAAACATTAATTCCGAGATGAACGAATTAGATATTAAAGGATATTTGTAGCTCGATGTCTGTATATGAATCACGGTAATTGATATGATTCATATAATGGCTACATACGGACAAAAGCGCTACAACGTTACGGAGGTCGAGGTGGGTTCATGTAGTCTCCAAAACAACAAATATCTGAGAGCGACAGGTAATTGTAGGCGAGAGTCAGCATAAACTTATAGCCTCTTGCGGTGCAGTGTGGTCTAAGGCATTACTGTCCTGAATTTGTAGGTGTCGATAGTTCGCGCCTGTGAGCCGACAAATCTCTTATCGACTAAAAAATTCCCCTGTGGTTAAACACATATGAAAATATTTTAATTCTGAGGTAGAGCAAATTAGGCGTTAAAGGACATTTGTAGCTTGATGTATGTATATGAATCACGGTAATGTGATATGATTCATATAATGCCTACGTGCGGACAAATGCACTATAACGTTACCGAGGTCGAGGTGGGTTGAGGCAGTCTCCAAAACAATGATTACCTGAGAGCGACAGGTATTTGTATGTGAGAGGCAGCATAAACTTATAGCTTCTTGCGGTGGCGGTGTGGTCTAAGGCTTCCTTGTGTATCCTGGATTTGTAGGCGTCGATGGTTCGTGCCTGTGAGCCGACAAATCTCTTATCGACTAAGAAAGTCACCTTCGGTTAAACACATATGAAAATATATTAATTCCGAGGTAGCGTGAATTAGATATTAAAGGATATTTGTAGCTAGATGTATGTATATGAATCACTGTAAAGTAATATGACTCATAATATAATGGCTACTTGCGGACAAAAGCACTGCAACGTTACTGAGGTCGAGGTGGGTTGATGCAGTCTCCAAAACTACAAATACCTGAGAGTGACAAGCATTTGTATGTGAGAGGCGGCATAAACTTATAGCCTCTTGCGGTGGCGTTGTAATTTATGGCTTCATTGTGCGTCTTGGATTTGTAGGTGTCTATGGTTCGCGCCCGTGAGCAGACAAATCTCTTATCAACTAAAAAATTCACTTTTGGTTAAATATATTTTAAAACATATTAATTTCAAACTAGAACGAATTAGATAATAAAGGACATTTGTAGCTCGATGTATGTATATGAAAAACGGTAATGTGATATGATTCATATAATGGCAACATTGTTACCAAGGTCGAGGTGGGTTGATGCAGTCTCCAAAACAACGAATACCTGAGAGCGACGGTATTTGTAGGTGAGAGGCAGCATAAACTTATAGACTCTTGCGGTGGCGGTGTAGTTTAAGGCTTCACTGTGTGTCCTGGATTTGTAGGTGTCGATGGTTCGTGCCCGTAACAACAAATCTCTTATCGACTAAAGAAATTCATCTTCAGTTAAACATATATGAAGACATTAATTCCGAGGTAGAGCAAATTAGATATTAAAGGACATTTGTAGCGCGATGTATGTATATGAATCACGGTAATGTGATATGACTCAAATAATGGCTACGTGCGGACAAAATCAATTCAACATTACCGAGTTCGAGGTGGGTTGATTCAGTCTCCAAAACAACAAATACCTTAGAGCAACAGGTATTTGTAAGTGAGAGGCGGCATAAACTTATAGCTTCTTGTGGTGCGATGTGGTCTAAGGCTTCACTGTGTGTCCTGGATTTGTAGGTGTCGATGGTTTCCGCCCGTGAGCCGACATATCCCTTATCGACTAAAAAATTCCCCTTCGGTTAAAAATATATGAAAATATATTAATTCCATGGTAGAACAAATTAGATATTAAAGGACATTTGTAGCTCGATGTATGTATATGAATCACGGTAATATGATATGATTCATATGATGGCTACGTGCAGACAAAAGCACTACAGCGTTACTGAGGTCGAGGTGGGTTGATGCAGTATCCAAAACAATGAATACCTGAGAGCAACAGGTATTTGTAGGTGAGAGGTGGCATAAACTTATAGTTTCTTACGGTGGCTTTGTGTTCTAAGGCTTCAATGTGTCCTGGACTTGTAGGTGTCGATTGTTTGCACCCGTGAGCCGACAAATCTCTTATCGACTAAAGAATTCCTCTTCGGTTAAACATGTATGAAAATATATTAATTCCAAGGTAGAGCGAATTAGATATTAAAGGATCTTTGTAGCTCGATGTATGTATATGAATCCCTGTAATGTGATATAACTCATATAATGGCTACATGCGGACAAAAGCACTACAATGTTACTGATGTCGAGGTGGGTTGATGCATTATCCAAAACAACGATTACCTGAGAGCGACAGGTATTTGTAGGTGAGAGGCGGCATGAACTTATAGCCTCTTGCAGTGGCGGTGTGGTCTAAGACTTTACTGCGTGTCCTGGATTTGTAGGTGTTGATGGTTCGCGCCCGTGAACCGACAAATCTCTTATCGACTGAAAAATTCCCCTTCTGTTAAACATATATGAAAACATATTAATTCCCAAGTAGAGCAAATTACATATTAAAGGACATTTGTAGCTCGATGTATGTATATGAATCACGGTAATGTGATATGACTCATATAATGGCTACATGCAGACAAAATGAATACAACGTTACTGAGGTCACGGTGGGTTGATGCAGTCTCCAAAACAACGAATACCTGAGAGCGAAAGATATTTGTAGGTGAGAGGCAGCATAAACTTATAGCTTCTTGCATTGGTGGTGGGGCCTAAGGCTTCACTGTGTGTCAGGGATTTGTAAGTGTCGATGGTTGGCACCCTTGAGTAGACAAATCTCTTATCGACTAAAAAATTCCCCTTCGGTTAAACATATATGAAAATATATTATTTCCAAGGTAGAGTGAAATATATATTATAGGACATTTGTTGCTCGATGTATGTATATGAATCACGGTAATGTGATATGACTCATATAATGGCTACGTGCGGACAAAAACACTACAACGTTACCGAGGTCGAGGTGGGTTGATTGCAGTCTCCAAAACAACGAATACCTGAGAGCAACGTGTATTTTTAGGTAAGAAGCGACATAAACTTATAGCCTCTTGCGGTGGCGGTGTAGTCTAAGGCTTCATTGTGCGTGCGTCCTGGATTTGTAGGTGCCGATGGTTCGCGCCGATGAGCCAACAAATCTGGTATCGACTAAAAAATTCCCCTGCGGTTAAACATAAATGAAAACATATTAATTCCGAGGTTGAACAAATTAGATATTAAAGGATATTTGTAGCTAGATGTATGTATATGAATCACAGTAATGTAATATGACTCATAATTTAATGGCTACTTGCAGACAAAAGCACTGAAACGTTACCGACGTCGAGGTGGGTTGATGCAGTCTCCAAAACTACGAATACCTGAGAGCGACAGGTATTCGTATGTGAGAGGCGGCATAAACTTGCTGTGGCGTTGAAATTTATGACTTCACTATGCTTCTTGGATTTGTAGGTGTCGATGGTTCGCGCCCGTGAGCAGACAAATCTCTTATCGACTAACAAATTCACCTTTGGTTAAATATATTTTAAAACAAATTAATTTCAAAGTAGAACGAATGAGATAAGAAAGTACATTTGTAGCTCGATGTATGTATATGAATCATGGTAATGTGATATGATTCATATAATGGCTACAATGTTACCAAAGTTGAAGTGGGTTGATGCAGTCTCCAAAACAACGAATACCTGAGAGCAACGGGTATTTGTAGGTGAGAGGCGGCATAAACTTATAGACTCTTGCGGTGGTGGTGTAGTTTAAGGCTTCACTATGTGTCCTGGATTTGTAGGTGTCAATGGTTCGTGTCTGTAACGACAGATCTCTTATCGACTAAAAAATTCTTCTTCAATTAAACATATGTGAAGACATTAATTCCGAGGTAGAGCAAATTAGATATTAAAGGACATTTGTAGCTCGATGTATGTATATGAATCACGGTAATGTGATATGACTCATATAATGGCTACCTGCAGACAAAAGCACTACAACGTTACTGAGTACTAGGTGGGTTGATGCAGCCTCCAAAACAACAAATACCTGAGAGCGACAGGTATTTGTAAGTGAGAGGCAGCATAAACTTATAGCTTCTTGCGGTGCGTCGTGGTCTAAGGCTTCACTGTGCGGCCTGAATTTGTAGGTGTCGATGGTACGCGGCCATGAGCCGACAATCCCTTATCGACTAAAAAATTCCCCTTCGGTTAAACATATATGAAAATATATTAATTCTGTGGTATAGCGAATTAGATATTAAAGGACATTTGTAGCTCGATGTATGTATATGAATCACGGTAATGTGATATGACTCATATAATGGCTACGTGCAGACAAAAGCACTACAACATTACCGAAGTCGAGGTGGGTTGATGCAGTATCCAAAACAATGAATGCCTGTGTGTGACAGGTATTTGTAGGTGAGAAGTGGCATAAACTTATAGCTTCTTGCGGTGGCTGTGTGTTCTAAGGCTTTACTGTGTCCTGGATTTGTTGGTGTCGATGGTTCGCACCTGTGAGCCGACAAATCTCTTATCGACTAAAAAATTCCCCTTCGATTAAACATATATGAAAATACATTAATTCCAAGGTAGAGGGAATTAGATATTAAAGGTACTTTGTAGCTCGATGTATGTATATGAACCACGGTAATATGATATGACTCATATAATGGCTTCGTGCGGACAAAAGCACTACAACGTTACCGATGTCGAGGTGGGTTGATGCAGTAACCAAAACAACGAATACCTGAGAGCGACAGGTATTTGTAGGTGAGAGGCAGCATAAACTAATAGCCGCTTGTGGTGGTGTTGTAGGCTAAGGCGTCACTGTGTGTCCTGGATTTGTTGGTGTCGATGGTTCGCGCCCGTGAGTAGACAAATCTCTTATCGACTAAAAAATTCACCTTCGGTTAAACATATATGGAAACATATTAATTCCGAGGTAGAGCAAATTAGATATTAAATTATATTTGTAGCTCAATGTATGGTTATGAATCAGGGTAATATGATATGACTCATATAATGGCTATGTGCGGACAAAAGCACTACAACGTTATGGAGGTTGAGGTGGGTTGATGCAGTCTCCAAAACAACGAATACCTGAGAGCAACAGGTATTTGTAGGTGAGAAGCAGCATAAACTTATCTCCTCTTGCGATGGTGTGTGGTCTAAGGCTTTACTGTGCATTCTGGATTTGTAGGTATCGATGGTTAGCGCCCTTGAGCTGACAAATCTTTTATCGACTAAACAATTCTCATTCGGTAAAACATATATGAAAATATATTAATTCCGAGGTAGAGCAAAATAGATATTAAAGGACATTTGTAGCTTGATGTATGTATATGAATCACGGTAATGTGATATGACTCATATAATGGCTACGTGCGGACAAAAGCACTACAATGTTACTGAGGTCGAGATGCTTGATGCAGTCTCCAAAAAAACGAATACCTGAGAGCGACGTGTATTTGTAGGTGAGAGGCGGCATAAACTTATAGCTTCTTGCGGGGCGGTGTGGTCTAAGGCTTCACTGTGTGTCCTGGATTTGTAGTTTCGATGGTTCACGCCCATGAGCCGACAAATCTCTTATCGACTAAAAAATTCCCCTTTGATTAAACATATATGAAAACATATTAATTCCGAGGTAGAGCGAATCATATATTATAGGACATTTGTAGCTTGATGTATGTACATGAATCACGGTAATGTGATATGACTCATATAATGGCTACGTGTGGACAAAATTGCTGCAATGTTACCGAGGTCGAGGTGAGTTGATGCTCTCTCCAAAACAACGAATACCTGAGAGCGACAGGTATTTGTAGGTGAGAGGCGGCATAAACCTATAGCTTCTTGCCTTGGCGTTGTAGTCTAATACTTCACTGTGCGTCTTGGATTTGTAGGTGTCGATAGTTTGCGCCCGTGAGTAGACAAATCTCTTATCGACTAAAAAATTCACCTTTGGTTAAATATATATGAAAACATATTAATTCCGAGGTAGAGAGAATTAGATATTAAAAGACATTAGTAGCTCGATATATGTATATGAATCACGGTAATGTGATATGACTCATATAATGGCTACCTGCGGACAAAAGCATTGCAATGTTACCGAGGTTGAGGTCGGTTGATGCAGTCTCCAAAACAACGAATACCTGAGAGTAACAGGTATTTGTAGGTGAGAGGCGTCATAAACTTATAGCCTCTTGCGGTGGCGGTGTAGTCTAAGGCTTCACTGTGTGCCCTGGATTTGTAGGTGTCCATGGTTCGCGGCGGTGAGGCCACAAATCTCTTATCGACTCAAAAATTCCTCTTCTGTTAAACATATATGAGGACATTTTAATTTTGAGGTAAAACAAATTAGATATTAAAGGACATTTGTAGCTTGATGTATGAATATGAATCACGGTAATGTGATATAACTAATATAATGGCTATGTTTGGACAAAAGCACTGCAACGTTTCCGAGGTCGAGGTGGGTTGAAGCAGTCTCCAAAACAATGAATACCTGAATGCGACAGGTATTGGTAGGTGAGAGGCGGCATAAACTTATAGCTCCTTGCGGTGCAGTGTGGTCTAAGGCTTCACTGTGCGTTCTGGATTGGTAAGTGTCGATGGTTCCGCCCATGAGCCGACAAATCCCTTATTGACTAAAAAATTCGCCTTCAGTTCAACATATATGAAAATATATTAATTCCGAGGTAGAGCGAATTAGATATTAAAGGACATTTGTAGCTCGATGTATATATATGAATCACGGTAATGTGATATGACTCACGGTAATGTGATATGACTCATATAATGGCTACGTGTGGACAAAAGCACTATAACGTTGCCGAGGTCGAGGTGGGTTGATGCAGTCTCCAAAACAACGAACCCCTATTTACAGGTATTTGTAGGTGAGAGGCGGCATAAACCTATAACTTCTTGCAGTGGTGGTGTGGTATAATGCTTCACCGAGTGTCCTGGATTTGTAGGTGTCAATGGTTCGCGCTCGTGAGCCGACAAATCTCTTATCGACTAAGAAATTTCCCTTCTGTTAAACATATATGAAAATATATTAATTACAAGGTAGAGGGAATTAGATATTAAAGGTACTTTGTAGCTCGATGTATGTATATGAATCACGGTATTGTGATATGACACATTTAATGGCTATGTGCGGACAAAAGCACTACAATGTTACCGAGGTCGAGGTGGGTTGATGCAGTCTCCAAAACAACGAATACCTGAGAGCGACAGGTATTTGTAGGTGAGAGGCAGCATAAACTTATAGCCTCTTGCAGAGGCGGTGTAGTCCAAGGCTTCACTGTGCATCCTGGATTTGTAGATGTCTATGGTTCACGCCCGTGAGTAGACAAATCTGGTATCGATTAAAAAATTTACCTTCCGTTAAACATATATGAAAACATATTAATTCCGAGGTAGAGCAAATTAGATATTAAATTATATTTGTAGCTCAATGGATGTATATGAATCACGGTAATGTGATATGACTCGTATAATGGCTATGTGTGGACAAAAGCACTACAACGTTACTAAGGGCGAGGTGGGTTGATGCAGTCTCCAAAACAACGAATACCTGAGAGAAACAGGTATTTGTAGGTAAGAGGCGGCATAAACTTATAGCCTTTTGCGGTGGCAGTGTGGTGTAAGGCTTCACTGTGCATCCTGGATTTGTAGGTGTCGATGGTTCGTGCCCTTGAGCAGATAAATCTCTATCGACCAAAAAGTTCTCCTTCGGTTAAACATATATGAAAATATATTAATTCTGAGGTTGAGCGAATTAGATATTAAAGGACATTTGTAGCTCGATGTATGTATATGAATTACGGTAATGTGAGATGACTCATATAATGGCTACCTGCGGACAAAAGCACTACAACGTTACTGAGGTCGAGGTGGTTTGATGTAGTCTCCAAAACAACTGTAGGTGAGAGGAAACATAAACTTTTAGCTTCTTGCGGTGGTGGTGTA
Source organism: Macrobrachium nipponense (assembly GCF_015104395.2). Taxonomy (NCBI): domain Eukaryota; kingdom Metazoa; phylum Arthropoda; class Malacostraca; order Decapoda; family Palaemonidae; genus Macrobrachium; species Macrobrachium nipponense. Next base: position 82,445,191 of record NC_061088.1, read on the forward strand.
GTCTAAGGCTTCACTGTGCGTCTTGGATTTGTAGGTGTCGATGGTTCGCGCCCGTGAGCCGACAAATATCTTATCGACTAAAAAATTTCTCCTCTGTTAAACATATATGAAAAGATTAATTCCGAGGTAGAGCGAATTAGATATTAAAGGACATTTGTAGCTCGATGTTTGTATATGAATAACGGTATTGTGATATGCCTCATATAATGGCTACATGTGGACAAAAGTACTACAACGTAACCGAGGTTGAAGTGGGTTGATTTCGTCTCCAAAACAACGAATACCTTAGAGCGACAGGTATTTGTAGGTGAGAGGCGGCATAAACTTATTTCTTTTTGCGGTGGCAGTGTGGTCTAAGGCTTCCCTGTGTGTCTTGGATTTGTAGGTGTCGATGGTTCGCGCCCGTGAACAGACAAATCTCTTGTCGACTAAAAAATTCCCATTCGGTTAAACATATATGAAAACATATTAATTCCGAGGTAGAGCGAATTAGATATTAAAGGACATTTGTAGCTCGATGTATGTATATGAATCACGGTATTGTGATATAACTCTTATAATGGCTGTGTGTGGACAAAAGCACTACAACGTTACCGAGGTCGAGGTGGGTTGATGCAGTCTCCAAAACAACGAATACCTGAGAGCGACAGGTATTTGTAGGCGAGAGGCGGCATAAACTAATAGCCTCTTGCGGTGGCGGTGTGGTCTAAGGCTTCACTATGCGTCCTGGATTTGTAAGTGTCGTTGGTTCGCGCCCGTTAGCCGACAAATCTCTTATCGACTAAAAAATTCCCCTTCGGTTAAACATAAATGAAAATATATTAATTCCGACGTAGAACGAATTAGTTATCAAAGGACATTTGTAGCTTGATGTATATATATATACACACACACACACACAACACACATATATATATATATAAATATATATAATTATATATATAGATATATATATAAATAAAGTTATATATATATATATATATATATATCTTTATATATATATATATATATATATATATATATATATATATATCAAGAATTGCAGACGGCTCATTAGTAACCTGAGATTTTACCTAAGACGCAGTAATTCCTAGCTAACGGATAAATTACCAATAATTACATCGTGACCCAAGGTCACATCTATCATTTCCCTGGGAGCCTCAAAAGGTTCTAGAAATATTGACAGAGGAATTGAGTTTAATGAATGACTGTTGTGTTATTGCCTGTCTGCGAGAGCATTATATGGTTACAGCCTAGGTGATTTTAATTATATTAATTCTATTACTCTCATCGTAGTGTATAATTTGACCCTAAATACGATTTTGCGATATTTTACTAGTGCGCTATAGCTCTTCGTAATGACATTAATATTAGTATATTTACTATTTTTCGTAAAATAAAGAGATTTTTTCATACATGAGACAGAGATTTGAAATAAAAATGGCCATCGCCTCAAAATAGTCATTATACAATATTTTGATCGAAATAACTGTCCGTAATGGAACCCTTCTTAATACTAGAAAACCAAGGTTATGTGGACTTTCCCTATGAAATGTTTAGAAAATTTCTTCTGATTTATAGACACATACGGTAGAGACTTAATAACATAAAGTTGTAAAAGAAGACAAAAAGAGTATTTGCAATTATCATCAAGAATATCCTAACCATTCGAATATGATTGCATAGTAGAGCCAATTTCTATACCCTCGATTTACCGTAAATCTTATTTGCTCTCTCTCTCTCTCTCTCTCTCTCTCTCTCTCTCTCTCTCTCTCTCTCTCCAAAAAAAAATCGTAGACGAGTAATCCTTGGTTGAACTATAGTTTAATTCCCAGAGTGAAATGAAAGTTACTGAAGAATGTAATCCGCCAGATCTAGTCGTTATTAAATCCAAAAATGAAGTTTCCATGTATTGGCTCAAGAAAAAAGCTGTAGTATTTTGTTAGACTCGTAGTTATAGTAACGCACCCATTATAAATTGTCTTATGTAATTAAGGAACCAATATTCGTTACAAACGTAACGTAAATGGCTTTATCTTGTAACGTTTGGTACCAATGATACTGTAAGCCATTGTGAATTAAATCAAGCCGCAACGCACATATTCAAACTTTTATATCTTTTACACCTTTAATCTGTTTCCGTATAAAAAACCTACGCCAGTCACTGCTACATTCATACTGTAACTGCTGAATCATGGATGAATCCATGTTCAGTAAAACTTACACATCATAGCCCCTACCTGCAACCTCTTTCATTCCTTTCAGTGCACCTACGTTCGTAGCCTCTTCCTTCCACTTGACTTTCCACCCTCTCTAACAGTTGATTCAGAGTGCAACTGTGAGGTTTTCCTCTTGTAACAGCTTAATGTTAATATTTCCTCAGGTCCAGAGCCAGAGCTAGGCCTTTGGCATTAATTCTGTATTTTATTCTTTATATAATCTTTATATAATGTTGCTTACATCCCGCACAAAGCTAGTCCTGAGACCAATAATAATTATTTATATTTATGTGCTAAATCATCCACTTATAATTATCACAACAGCCATGGATGAAAGTCATGCTTTTAACTGCGATGGAATGATTTAATCCGCTATGAATATATTTTATTGAGTGCTTCCACGGTTTACCTTGCTTTATAATATTTCTTAATCTGTTGATAACAAAAGACCTCTTACGCCGAAAGTCTGGTAACGGGAGATGATTCTCTCTCTCTCTCTCTCTCTCTCTCTCTCTCTTTATTATACTTCATCTTCCTATGTGACTAGTCTAGATCTAGAATTGATATGGCTGAAATGGCTTTGCGTCACATCTTTATTTTTTAATGAATGTTTTCCTCTGCAAATACTGGTTGTCAGACAGAAAGGAAAGACGAAATTCATATTCATTTTCCGTTCGG
>NC_061088.1:82453087-82455587 GCF_015104395.2 Macrobrachium nipponense
TTCTCTGTCTCCTTCAAATTTGGGTCACAAATGGATGGAATTTTGAAAAATCAGTACAGTCCTAATGACCTCTAACATCCGTTTCAAAAAAACAAAAAAAAGTACAAGCTTATTTCTTAATTGGCATCGTTCTCTCTCTCTCTCTCTCTCTCTCTCTCTCTCTCTCCCCCTTAATCTTAGGAGCATGTTATGAAATCTCCGTTTTTCATTTTCCCGGGAATCTTGTTAAGCACAAATCAATCAAGCTGGCTTCGGGGATCGCAGCCAAGGATCTACTCTGAACCAGAAGAAATTGCAATTCGGTAAAAAGTTTCTCGCCGTTGCTTTGTTTTTTGAAATTTATTTTGCGCTTCAAGTTTACGGCTATCAGTAAATTCCGCGTGATGCATGATTAGAATTGCTCGTGGGTAAAAGCGCTTACACGCGTGCTTGAAGAATTCTTAATCAATTTCCAAAGAGCAGTTTTAACTCGATTTATGTTCTTCTTCTGTCGTTGGCTAACCTTTTCTTATTGAGTGTGCATCTTCTTCTTCTTCTTCTTCTTCCTAGCTTAAACCCATTTTTATATGGGGTCGCCATTACGAATGAGTCGTCTCCATCGATTTCTGTCTTATTGAGTGTGCATATACTCGGTTATCTACTGAAAAAAATAAGAAAAAAATTCAAGTTTTCGTTGTAATAAAATGCTATTAGTTGACGATAAAAGAATTTTTTTTTCAGTTTTTTGTTACATTGCATATTAGATCAAAATAATTGTTTAATTGAAACGAATTCTCATGGATATAATACTATAATACTTCCTGTTACATAAAAAATCTTCCGTAAAGATGTGGAAATAGATATATTTGTTCAGCTTTCATTACAGGGAGTTGATAAAAACCACCATATATTTTTGTGGCAAGAAATAATAAGAACTGTTCGGGAATAATTGCATATCCGTAGTTGGCAGAAAAAGCTTTTACTTCCGGTCTGTTAAAAATGACTTCACCTCATTTTACGGTAAATAGGATTTGCTTTTACGTTTTCAGACTTCATTGGCGTTGAATTACTTGTTTATGATAAACAGAGCGATAGAAATATTACTATATTATTGTATGAATGCGTGTTAAACACACACATGTACAGTTAAAGGCTAAATCCACGAAATTGTAGCCTTGCTCAGGATGATGAATTGTGATAAGACGTTGAGAGCTCGATCTCCTCGGCTTCAAGTGAGGACGTCTGGCGGGTGACCTTGGTTGATCAACAACCAAGCAACGGCTTGGGTCATTGGCCTGATTCCACTGGGAACTGTGCGCAACAAGGAGCTGGTCAGTCTTGTTGAGTTTATTAAGCTTAATACAACCTCCTTGTATTCGGATAGGAAAACTTAGACAGCTGAAAGTAAGACATAGCAGGTAAATCATGAATTCAAGAGAAGTGGACCAGAAATTGTAGCTGTTTGTGAATATAGTTTTCGAAGGAATGGGAAAAAAAACTGGATGAAGTTTATGAGAATATTTATTCAGGAAGAGCAGATGGAATTATTTGAGAAAGCTTTGGCATGATCTAAAACCAACTACGGACATGACTGTAGACAAATAGGACAACATATCTGGGTAAACAGGCTGATAATGTTAATAAAGCCAAATAATCAGGGAGAGCCATTTGTGTTAGGTTAGTCCAGAGAATCTTAAAGGAAATATCCATGAGTGAAAATAGTAAGAAAAATGCCTATAAATAGGGACTTGTTGGTCAATAATTACACAACAGGAACGAGGTAGACAAAATTGAGTAATACAAAACTTTTCGTGTAGCAAACATAAAATAGGATTTATTATTTATTACAGAGACAGAATTACGATACCGTTTTTTGGGGGATAAAAACGGTAAACTGGTTCAGAAGTTTCAGACCTCTCTACTATGATTTCCACGCAAGATAATATCATGGAACGGGTGAATTATACGAAGGATACTTTCATGGAATGACTGAAATCCACGAAAGGTAATTATTCACGGAATGGTTTAAAAGACGATCATGTAAGGTGTACATCCATCAAAGAGCTTTACCACTTTTTAAAGCGTATTCCGTGCCTCTGTACATAGACTAGGCGCTAAATTTCATACGTTACTCTCCATGTAATCTTTAATATATATAGCGGGAACGGGTTTCCTGTTGCCACGGAAACAGTCCTGTATCACGCTGGCGATGTTTCCTGCCATTAAAAGAACTCTGTCCCGGAGACCAGAAAGCTCTTTTGTGCCCTGGTGGACACAAACACTCAGGTCTCGGTAAAGAGGATTGGATCTTGCTCGAGAGGGTCACAGATTGCCTTTAGGGCAGACTTTCAATAGGCCTTGAGCGATGCTCTTATTTATTTTTTTCCTCTTCTTCTTTTCCCTACCACCATATCGATTCGAGACCTTCCTTTTGTCCATCTTTTCTTCTTTTCAATGATGTACTTTATAAGCAAGTGGTGTTTATGTGTGTGTGTGTGTGTGATAGTTGTATATGTAAGTG
>NC_061088.1:82460587-82473087 GCF_015104395.2 Macrobrachium nipponense
ATATATTTATATGTGTGTGTTTGGTTGTTTGTTTGTGTGTGTATGTGTGTGTGTGTGTGTGTTTGTTTGTGTAAGAGCACCATAAAAAATGTAAAGTGATTTTAGTTTTATCGTATTTTCCTTTTCACTTAATCGTAAATGCCTAAAAAATCACAGTAGATGCACGTGACTTCATAAATAAGCGAATACCACGGGAAATGATAGTCAAGAATCCAAGCGCTTTCGTCTTTATTCAGACATCGTCAAGGAGCTCCTTGACGATGTCTGAATAAAGACGAAAGCGCTTGGATTCTTGACTATCATTTCCGTGGTATTCGCTTATTAATCGTAATATATGGTTGAAAATAAAAAAAATTGTTATCTCCTGTAGGAAAGGTTAGAAGATGTTCAAAAGGTTGATTTTTATGACTGTTAAACTTATATAGGGTTATATTCACCTCACCCTTGATTTTGTTTTTCATGTAAGTTCTCTTAAGAAGATCTAAACACCTTTTAATTTGAAAAGTCAAGTTCCTCTCTCTCTCTCTCTCTCTCTCTCTTCTGTCTCAGATGTTGTTGTTAACAGGAGAGAGGTTGAAGGTTACATAAAAACTTTGGATTTCATCTGCAAAAGTAAACAGTTTTAAGTAAATAAAATATGACTTAAACATAAAGCCTTAAAAAAAAAAAACCTGCTAAAATGTCAAGGACCAAAACTAACATTAAGTGACCTTTATATTTGCTTTGGGTTGCTGGACTAAGTTCTCTGTTATTTATCACTGACCTTCGAGCACAGTCGTCAGTCACCAAGAAATTCGAGTTGACCTTTTTCTCCCACAGCCAAAGTTTCAGATCAAGGCGATACTTTAGACTTCTGGATTGTTATTCCAGGTTTTTAAATTATTATTATTATTATATTTCAGTAGATGAAACCTATTCACACGGAACAAGCACACCAAAGGAGCCATTGACTCGAAATTTAAATTTCCAAAGAATATTGGTTCCAACCTCCTACCGCAGACCCCTCACTGCAGCAGTAGTAACTGATCGTGATACAGAGCCAGTTAATTTTTCATCGCCCTAGGGGAGACTCGAACCCTCAGCATCTGCGAGTGGAATTTCACGACAATAACCACTATACGCACAGATCAGCTATGACTAGATTAATCTTTAAATGTCATATTCATTGTCCTAATTGCTGTTCCTATTTGTTGCTGGTATTGGTGGGGTGGGGTGGGGAGGGGTGGGGTGGTGTCCTCAGAGCTCGAATATTTGAATATTTTTTAGGTCATTTTTCCTACGTAGCGAAAAACTTGTTTAATAAAATATGACATTCGAAATAACTTTGTGTAAAAATGCAAGAAATAGATGCGTAATAGAATAATATATATATATATATATATATATATATATATATATATATATATATATATATATATATATATATATATATATATCGAAGCGTGATTCTATTCGGGAGACAATAAGCGTAAAGTAGGCCTACGGGAATGCAATTCTGATGACAAATGCCGTGAAGGCTTTCTAGTCTTTAGGCCTTTTCCGACCGGAAGATCTAAGTCTCCGAACGTGGTTTATAAACAGTGAGTTCTCTCTCTCTCTCTCTCTCTCTCTCTCTCTCTCTCTCTCTGTGGTAGCAGTTTGACTTAACGGGAGTATAAAAAAAATGTAGCTATTAAAAAAAATAGCTATTAAAAAATATGTATAAGAATAATTCATAGTTTAAAAACATCCACAATTATATATAAAAATATATTTCTATGTAAAAATATATTTTTACATAGAAATCTATTTTTATATATAATTGTGGATATTTTTTAAACAATCTTTTTTTCACGAAACTGTGAATATCTTAACAATAATTCATAATAATTCTGATACATGAACATGCCACATAGTTTTTTAATGGTTCTGTTATTATTACCATTAATGTATATATATATATATATATATATATCATATATATATATATATATATATATATATATATATAAATTCTCTCTTTATATTTTCACATTTGCATTTATTCAGTCCTTTTACATAACGACTAACGAATTTCCATTTATGTATCGGCTTCGTGCTTTCAAAGTGTTTTGAATATAAATCTTCAAATTTTTCAGTACGAACGGAGAAAAATAAGTGAAGATATAAAGCTCTTAATTATGAACAATGCTCAAGGTTTTCCATCAGAGGCAATTGTGTTTATAAAAAGCACGTGAACTCTCGATTATCTATGTAACTGCTATGTGATCAAGCAGTTCAGTTGTGACTTGTTTATTTTTGCATTATTATTTGACATTTCGACGCACAATCGCATTAACTAAAGGTATGATTATAACCAACCGTATCAGAAGGTTTGAAACCTGGTTATGTTATATTTACTTATTTTACACAATGATAGAGGATCATATCAGTTAAAGATACAAACGAGTTATTTTAGGGGCACAGAAAATCGTCAAATTTATCAAACTAACTACGAATCTACACCAGAAAATCTTAAATTCAGGAAGTTTCATTTAGGTAGACAGATCCCATTGCATGTGAGACCAACCTTGCTTCCTACCCCCGTAAAGAGGGGGTAGTGCCGTCAGTGTACCTCATGCTGTGCACTGTATGCGTTATTTAAGGCTCGTTGTAGCGTCCCTTTGGCCCCTAGCTGCAACTCCTTCCATTCCTTTTACTGTACGTCCATTCATATTCTTACATCTTACTTTCCACCCACAACTGTTTCATAGTGTAACCGCGAGGTTTGCCTCCTGTTACATCTTTCAAGCCTTTTTACGGTCAATATCCGTTCCAGGGCTGAATGACTTCACAGATCCCAGCGTTTGGCCTTTGGCCTAAATTCTGTATTCTGTCTGTGTGTGTCTGTCTGTTTCGATCTTCCTCCTGCAACAACTGGAAGACGATTCCCGGGAGATCAGCAGCGTCGTGGGGTTGCAACAGAGAGACTCCCATCAAAAGAAAGGGTTTCTTTATACAGGGGAGACTAATCTCCAATAATGGATATCTTTGAAGTGTGGAAGGGTTCTCTCCCCCCCTCCCCCCGTCCCACACCCCATCACTCTATCTGGGGCGCCTTCTCCCCCCGCCCACCCCTCCCCCACCCCAGCCTCCTTCAATTCTCCTGCCACAGATCTCACCGTATCTTCCAAATCCCTCCTTTTTAAAGAGCCATTAGGGTTACCCATCTGTCTCAAACTTTGGCTCCTCTCGAGGAAAATTTATTGGAGTTATTTTCTTCCTTTTGCACAACGGATGGAAAAAGCGGAAGGTGTGCATATTGTTTATTTGTCTCTGGTCCTTTTTTTGTTTCGTTTCTTTTTTAGGCTTTGATAAATTACATGGGTGGATATTTATTTATTTATTTTTTTTTTTTTTTTTACTTACATGGAGGATCGTGTGACTGGCGTGAATTTTGATTTTGGTGACACGCAGGTCTCCATTATACTTATATATATATATATATATATATATATATATATATATATATATATATATATATATATATATATATATATATATATATATATATATAGTTTTAAATCGCCAAAAAAGTAAAAATGGGATGTTTATACGAGGAAAGTTACAGCTACGAAGGAAAGAGTGAATCACTGGAGATACTAAGTCATGACATATAAGACGAAAGTACTTACCATCTCCAATGTTTCACTTTTCCTTCGAGGCTGTGACATTGTTCACACACACACATATATATTCTATATATATATATATATCTATATATTATATATCTGTATAAATTTGTGTGTTTATATATTATATATATTATATACTATGTGGTATGTCCCTTTATTTGTATGTCTATAAACCTGACCGAATACAACAAAAATACCACATGCAAATCGAATTAACTTTATCACCGTATGAATAATTACGCCCAAATAGAATCAGAAACAATCTCATTGTACAATTCACTTGAGTTTTAAGTTATTCACAGGGTTAGATATATTTGATATGGGTGGTTACAGTACTTGGTGTTTAATATGTATTTATATATGTATATATATATATATATATATATATATATATATATATATATGAATTTTCATGAATAGTAAGAATATAATTCTCTGATCCTCCCCTGCTGAAAATAATCCGTTTCCACAATGAAATTCCCCGTCCGTCGCTTATGCGCTGTTTTGTTTGCTCATCTTTATACAGCACTGAATGCCTCCATGTGGTTCATCTTTATTGTGATCGACGTAGCGCTTTCTGGAAATAAACGTTTGGAATCTTGGTGCATATGAACGCCGCCTTCGCGTCGTCAGTTACCGCTGACACATTCCTTTGCTTGAAAGAAAAGTTCTTTGGATTTTATTTGTTTTTTCCTTGTCATACAATCATGTATTTGTTTGTTTGCTTTATGTTTATTTTTCTGCTGAAAAAACTACTGAGATGGTTATTTGTCTGTCCGTCCGCACTTTTTCTGTCGGCCCGCAGATCTCAAAAGCTACTGAGGCTAGAGGGCTGCAAATTGGTACGTTGATCATCCACCCACTAATCGTCAAATATACCAAATTGCAGCCCTCTAACCTCAGTAGGTTTTGTTTTATTTAAGGTTATAGTTACCATGATCCCGAAAGATAGATCTGTTTTCGGTGGCGTCGATGACACGATGTACAGAAAACTTGTTCCTTCGGCGCATACTCACTTGAGCGACGTGTTGTTATTTTCCGTATCTAGCCCAGGCTTGATTTCAACAAAATGCTGGGGGTAGTAATTAAGAAATCTTAAACACGGAGAGAATATAGCTGCTTGTCGTCAGTGACATGAAATATTTACCGAACGGAATAGTCCAGACTAGAAAGTTTGTTTTCGATGAAGTGTACGTATCAGTGACGTATCCATGACGTAAACACGATTTTTACTTTAGTGGGAAGTTACTGAATTAATATTTGAAGAAAAAACATTTTAATTTTTCTTTTAGTCTTTTAAAGGTAAATATGACTAGTCATTTCTAATGTAGAGTGCCACTGATTCAGACGTGGGAAGTTACTGAATTAATATTTGAAGAAGAAAAATTAATTTTTTCTTTTAGTCTTTTAAAGGTAAATATGACTAGTCATTTCTAATGCAGAGTGCCACTGATTCAGACGTATACGGATCAAAACCAATTAAGGCATATTTTAAACAAATACATACAGAGAAAGTAATTTTCGTTTCTGAAGCAGTATCTGTAAATGGATAAATTAAGTGAGTATTTAGTAAATTCCTTGTTTGCATATTCAAATGATATTACAAGTAATGAATTTTGAACGAAACAAAACTCAAGAGCTATTGAAATAAATAAATTTGAATATTTAAGTGCCAAGATCTGGAATTCCATTTCAAAAGTAGCAAGATCCAGAATTTTATTTTAAAATGTTCTAAGATCCAGAATTCCATTTTAAAAGTGCCAAAATCTGGAATTTTTTTTTTTTAATTGCCAAGATCTAGAATCATTTTGAAATTTTTAAAAGTGCTAAGATCCTGAATTCCATTTTAATAGTGCCAAGATCCTGAATTCCATTTTAATAGTGCCAAGATCCTGAATTCCATTTTAATAGTGCCAAGATCCAGAATTCCAATTTAAAAGTGCCAAGATCCAGAATTCTATTTTAAAAGTGCCAAGATCCGGAATTCCATTTTAAAAATGCCAAGATCCGGAATTCCATTTTAAAAATGCCAAGATACAGAATTCTGTTTTAAACGTTCTAAGACCCAGAATCATTTTAAAAGTGCTAAGATCCAGGTTTCCATTTTAAAAGTGCCAAGATCCGGAATTCCATTTTAAAAATGCCAAGATCTGGAATTCCATTTTAAAAATGCCAAGATACAGAATTCTGGTTTAAACGTTCTAATACCCAGAATCATTTTAAAAGTGCTAAGATCCAGGTTTCCATTTTAAAAGTGCCAAGATCCGGAATTCTATTTTAAAAGTGCCAAGATCCGGAATTCCATTTCAAAAGTGCCAAGATCCGGAATTCCATTTTTAAAGTGCCAAGATCCGGAATTCTATTTTAAAAGTGCCAAGATCCTGAATTCCATTTCAAAAGTGCCAAGATCCAGAATTCCAATTTAAAAGTGCCAAGATCCAGAATTCTATTTTAAAAGTGCCAAGATCCTGAATTCCATTTTGAAAGTGCCAAGATCCGGAATCATTTTAAAAGCACAAATCTTACGTTTATCCAACGAGTAGCTTCGCTGAAACATCGCGAATACAGACGTCGGATTTTAATTCATTTATTCAACTTCTCTCGGCATAAGAATGCCGCTTTAATGAAGCTACAAACTGAATACTTAAAATTCTTTGCGCTCAAGGAAACATTTGGAATACGAGTTCTTAATATTTCTGCATGAGAATTTCATTTTTATTCTCGTAAACCCAAAGGAGGATTTAGCCGGCTCTCCTTCCTTTTTTTTTATTTTTCTTTTTTCTTTTATTTTCTTCTCTGTAAAGATGGCGGTATTCTGTTATTAAATTTCTTTGAAGACAAGTTGTTTTTGCTTTTTGTTTGTGCGTGTATCTGAAATACTTCGTCGAGTTTTCTGTTACGAGGTTTATTGGTTCTGCTGATTACGTCATTATTCTTGTCTGTTTTTTCATTATGAGTATCAAAGGTATAGCACCCAAGCTCCTTTCAACAGGTGATATCCACCAACAGGGAAGGTAACTCAATTTAGCTAAGAACATAGAATTTTGTGAAAAACAATGATAATGGTAACATAATGATGTATTACTAAAAATATAAAAAAAAGTTGGAATCCTCTTCGTGCACGTATCGCGGGTTTTCTTTAATGCTATTGCAATTGATTCATACTACAAAACTGGTGTGATTATTAAGCCCAAGGATTGGCCAACTCAGTTTAACCTCGCGCTAGGTACACGGTCTTCTGTACTACTTCATACCTCACCACACTTTATTAATGCGGCTTTTTCTTATCGCCTTCTACTCTGTCTAGAAACATAAGGAAGAGGTGAATGAAACTTACCTTTCCTTCGTTCCTGCTGCTGCATAGTAAATTTTCCTTTGTTTATGTACCTGAGTAACATTGACGTGGAAGGGCTTCGACCACCGCCATCTTGAATTGAGATTCAAGATGGCGGTGCTTCGACACAGCCAGTGGTGAGAAAGTATAGTCATTTGATGTCACAACATGATCCTTACCCCGGACGAGACCAAATAATATGCTGTTTTAATCTGGTCCGCTGGTATACTAGTAGTTAGTGTCTTGGTATGCCAATCAGATATCGTTGGTTCGCATCTCCCCCGGGGCGATGAAAAGTCACTGGCTCTGTATCATGATCAGTTACTGCTGGAGTGTCGGGTCTGCGGTGGGGAGTTGAAACAATATTCTTTGGAAGCTTGAATTTCAAGTCGGATGGCTCCTGTTTACTTGTTCCATGCGATAGGTTTCATCTACTGAAATAATGATAATAATAATGATAATGCTTTTGGCGAATTCCGATTGTCGTCTGTATTCCTCGCCTTCAATCTAGAGTTCAGCGTGTCTCCTTAAAGGGATTTAGAATAATTTATTGATTCAAAGCATTCCATTTCCCAAAAGGCTGTCCTGTCCCTTCCTGTGATCGTTTTTGTTGCACCTCTACTAGAGAAGAACGTAAGATTGCCTATTCTACTGACCCCGACATTTGTACAATTAATATTAATGTTTCTTACTTTATGCAGGCCGTGTTCTATTAAAAAAGAATAAATGAATAAAAAATTGCCTTTTAACTCGTGTTCATGTTTGAAATGAGGAGCTGTTTTATAGAAAGTATTATTCCCTTCCAGAGTCACTGCGTCTTATATAATGTTTAACATTGTAAAGGGTATCGCATGACGATGCATTTTTTTTCCTTACCAATGTTTTGCAACTCCTTTCACTGGAGGAGGAGGGGTACCGGCATTGTATTCGGTGATAAAGATGACGTGGAAAATTGACCTGTCAGAAACACTATTTAACATGGGCTCTCCCTCTATTTGCCCATCTCGATGGGGTCATTTTTCTGTATCCAATATATTTCGCCCCCTAGCCCCGTTTTTCCCCCCGCTGCTGTGGGCCTCCTCTCTGGAGAGATACACTTACCTCTGACACAAATCCATCGTGTAGAGATGACTACTTCGGGCACAAAAGCCCAGGATTTATTACAGCTATCTAGGAGGATAAGTTACGTAAAAGGTGGCCCCCTTGGGTGCCCTTTTCCCTTATCCTCCCACCCCTCCCCCTCCTTCCTCCCTCCCTCCTCCCTCCCTCATTTCAGTTGTCTGGTCAGAGTCCTAAGGCCTACGCCAGGCCTCTTTCTCCGTCTCACACATAACTATACGTTGCCTTTTCCCTTATCTTCTCACCCCTCCCCTTCCCTCCCTCCCTTGTTTCTGTTGCCTGGTCAGAGTCCTGAGGCCCACGCCAGGCCTCTTTCTCCATCTCACAAATTCCCACCACACGTTCAGGCTTCCCCCCGGGCCAAGGACCCATGCTGGCATAAGACCGGGCGTAATCTATACCCACCACCAGCCGATGATGATGGCGACCTTTCGGAGCACCATTACTGGATCCTCATCTCTTGCCATTTATCCCCCTCGATGTATTCGACCTGATTTATCCAGCAGGAGTAGCAGGGACCATTCCTCCATCAACTATTAATTCGAGCCACGCCCCCTCCAACACAAACCCACCAACCAACCAAAAAAAAAAAACTAAGAAAGAAGAAAAATAATAACGCGACAAATGAGGCCGCTCTGTCATGGCTAACGATCTCTTAGTGAGAAGGTTACGCGACCCATTCTCCAATAAATCAGAAAACAATGAGAGAGAGAGAGAGAGAGAGAGAGAGAGAGAGAGAGAGAGAGAGAGAGAGAGAGAGAGATTTGGAAAATGGTTGAAAGACATATGAGAAGAGGAAGAAGAGTCAGACATGCATTGTGAGAGAATTTTTTTTGGTGAACTCTTAACAGAAATCTGTTGATATGTATTTGCAATGTGAATTTCGTTTATAATCATTAGTTAGCTTTTATAGATAATAATGGAATTTTAGGTACTGTACAAAACGCGCATGTATAGTATGTATGTCTGTATATATAGTATATTTATATATATATATATATATATATATATATATATATATATATATATATATAATATATATATATATATAATGTGCGTGTGTGTGTGTGTGTGTGTATGTATGTGTAGTACTGGTAATCTTAGGCACGAGGATATGGTAATTCAGTTGGATTTCACATAGGAAAAAGAAAATGGTATATCTCAGAAAATGCCCAACAGTTTCGTCATCCAATGGACTTCTTCTTTGCGTGTGTATGTTTGTGTGTATGTGATTGTGCTACAACGTCACAAGAATCCAAACTAAATGTATGTAAAAGCCAGGACGAAATATTAAAAGGAAATATGATTTTCATTTTACATGATTTTAATCTGATGAGATTATAGTAAGTCTTAAAGGGTAAATACAGATCCTTGTTCTATATTATTATTATTATTATTATTATTATTATTATTACTATTATTATTATTATTATTATTATTATTATTATTATTATTATTATTATTATTATTATTATTATTATTATTATATTATTTCATTGGATGAAATCTATTCATATGGAATATGCACACAGTTTTGGGCCAAATTTGCTCGTTTTTTTCGGCAATTGACGTTAGGTTAGTTTGAGTTAAGGTCATTTGTTTAGTAATTTGGACCGATTTTTTGTCATTAATAAACCGTTTTGGTAGGAATTTCGCCAAGGCCACTGACTTTAAATTAAGTTTAAATTAAGTCTTGCAAAGAATGTTGGGGTTCATCCTCCAACCCCAGACCCCCATACTGCTGCAGTAACTGATTATGATACAGAACCAGTGATTGTTTTTCATCTGACTGGGGGAGACGGGAACCCGCGACATCTGAGCGGCTTACCACGACGGTAGCCACCATAACAGCCATAATACTCAAAACGCCTAGCGTAGTGTTCATCGTGGTAGAGGACAAAATTTGTCCAACAGTTTTCTTATTTATGTAACCCCTAATGGCTTTTTTTTACGAGGCCACTAAGCTTTTGTGCTCCACGTTTTGTTTCTTTACATAATTCAGTACCCTTCAGTACCCAGACCGTAGCTTTTACTTGGAGTGGAAGCAAATTCTACGGTTGTTGTGATATTTATAATTTCACGGTTGGAGCAGGAAAGTGGTTGTTTATGGATTTTAGTACAGACAGAAAGACTACTCTTTATTCGCCTGAGTCATTTTATTCTTCATATAACTATTGCAGGTTTATTTTTGAAGTCAGATTCTCTCTCTCTCTCTCTCTCTCTCTCTCTCTCTCTCTCTCTCTCTCTCTCTCTCTCCATTACAGTAAATACAGCAAACAGAAATAAAAGCTTTCTGTACCTTGATAGTAATTAGAAAATAAATACAGGTTACACTGTATGACGGTTACCATTTCACAGCCATCTCGGAGAAACCTTTTATTTTCTCTGTAACCTATTAGTATTTGTCATTATTATAATCATCATCGTCATCTCTATCGCCATCATTAGTGTCATTTGATTCTCACCATTTCCTTATACACGGACTAACCGTAAAGGCTTTTATCGTTTAAATCTCTTCTATGATAAAATCGAATATCATCTTTTAAAGCTTTTGTTGTGATAAAAAAAAAGTAATTCATACATCAAAGAATTTAGGCCTATTGTTATGGTGGTTAATGTCGTGGAATGTTACTCAGATGTCGCGAGTTCGCGTCTTCCCCCATCCCCCCAGGGCGATGAAAGATCACTGGCTCTGTATCATGATCAGTTACTGCTGCAGTGTAGGGTCTTTAGCGGTGGGAGGTTGAACCAACATTCTTTTTAAGCTAGATTTTCGAGTCGGTGTCCCCTTGGATGGGTGTCCTTGTTCCATGTGAATAGGTTTCATCGACTGAAATAATGATAATTTGTGTTTGTATTCCTCTCTCTTCTTTCAGAGCTTTTGTCTACAGATCTTTCTCCTTCCATAATTTTCGATATCCTTTACTTGCGAGTTATTTAAGAGAATAACTCAAAATAGAATAGATTTTCTTTGATGTCTTTGTTCTCGAGATCTTGCATTATTTCATTATTACGTCACAGACTTCCATTATGGTAATGTGTTCAGCGTCCAGAACAACAGATGGGTATTTTTCTTTTTTTTTTTTTTTTTTACAGTTACTGCCATTCCATTAAGATAAACTGATTTATGAGAGAAGATGGTTATAAGTGATTTTTTCTTGCTGGCACGTGCTGGTATGTGCGTGCGTAGGAATGTGTATTTACGAGAGAGACAGAGAGAGAGAGAGAGAGAGAGAGGGGTTGAGGAGGCATTATTGGACAAACGTAATTATGAAACCCAACCATAGTATACCTCTAATTACCATGTGTTTTATCTCAAAATTGAGAGATCTATATATATATATATATATATATATATATATATATATATATATATATATATATATATATATATATACACACATATGTATGTATATATGTATATTTATATATATATATATATATATATATATATATACATATATATATATATATATATATATATATATATATATATATATATAGAGAGAGAGAGAGAGAGAGAGAGAGAGAGAGAGAGACATATAATATGTTTATTCTCCTATCATATTATTGGATAATTACAAAACACGTACATTCGCTCACTGTCTTCATAAAACATAAGCTTTCCTATCCCTTAGACAACACAAGCTAAAGCGCTCTATTGATAGAACTTGAATTGTGCAATCGTCCTCGAAAGTAGTTTTGCAAGTAAGTCTCCCCATCTTTGGTTATTAATTTGTGATGAAAACTCATTTAATCAGCTACGTCAAACTCCCTTCTTAACCGCGCCACGCAGACAGACCATTTTCTGCGGACGCGACGCGAATATTTAAAACGCGTCGCGCCCGTCCTTCAGCGCGTGTGAGGAGGGGCGGTCGCTAAAAACATGGAATGACTGGAAAAAACTGGAAAACGTAGAAACGTCTTTCATATTTTCACTCGCGAAGCTTGACTTGAAAATTGGGGATATCGCGGCGAATGGAAACTGAAAACGGATATAATGAGATTTTTTCCCCTAGAAAAAAAAAAAAAAGTCCCTCTGGAAAAGGCAATTGTCCAGAATGACATGGAATTCTAATCAAATGAAGCCCGGTAGAAGCCTCGCCGGCAAGGAAAGTACGTATGCTAATAAGCTGATCACCGGCGTCATTCGCCAGCTGCTGAGCTTTTTAATTTGGCGTTTTTTTTATTTTTTCATTTTATTTTTTATTTATTTATTTTTTCAATTCCACAAACACCGTTAGAGTTATAGCGTTCTAATGTGTGTGGTTGTGTTTGTAGGCATGATACAGGTGGAGTTAATCTTTGTTAGCATGTGTAGAATTTTACGTTCAGTTTAATATATATATATATATATATATATATATATATATATATATATATATATATATATA
>NC_061088.1:82478087-82525587 GCF_015104395.2 Macrobrachium nipponense
CTCTCAGGCGCGTTACTGCGGCCTTTACCAGTTGTTTTGGGAGGAAATAAGACGTTGCAGAGAAGGTTTGCTCTTTTTTTTATATATATATTTCAATTTCTTTCCAACATTTTCCGTATTTAAATTTCTTATTTCGAGGTTTGTGACCCCGCGTTGAATAAAAGTATGATTCTCAGGCCTTGAGCTTTTAAGACTTCCCTTGAGGAACCTTCTGTCGTAATGTAAATTTGGAGAATATTCTGCATACCCAGATTCTCTTGCACGTTATTTGACATGTTTTTATATATACATAGATATTACACACACATATATAATATGTGTGTTTTTCATTGTAATCACCACACTACCCTCTTAGCTTCACGGATTATTCACACTTTTTCGAAACGCTTATTGCTACAAAGCCTGAGATACAGAAGTGGGTCGGTAACCCGGCTTCGTTCTGATACTCCAGTTCGAATCCCGTTGCGGACGTCAGAATTGCTTGATATGCTTGCTCTTGGGCCTCATGCTTCATAATGACAAGCGCATCCAGAAAGTGTGAAGAATTTGAGTAGCTTAGGCGTCATTTTGGTTATTATATTTGCAATACGTGTCTGGTAAAATGTGACGAGTAGATTCTTTATACATACACACACACACACACACCACACACACACACATATATATATATTATAGAGCTATATTTATATATATAGATATATATATTAGTATATATATATAGATATATATATATAGATGATATATAATATGTATATATATATATATATATAGTATATATATATATTACATATATATATATATATATATATATATATATATATATCATAACTATATATATGGAAATGGAAATGAGTAACAATTTCATACAAAAGCGCACATCATCTGTGTGACAAATGATTAAAACTTCTAAATTTCCAGAATGCGCAACTGCGCCATTTGTAACATCGGATGGCGAACTTTCTAAAAATTTTACAAAGCCGTTTTGTCGGCCACTTCAAAATTCCCATGAAATTCGAAGAAACAATATAAGAATCGGCGGGGAAAGCCTTAAGAAGGTTTCTTGGGGGGTGGGGGCGGTGGGGGGACTGGGACCCCGCTGAAAGGGAAACTGCGGCATTTCCATGAGATATCCGCGAAAACACAAAAATACATTAGGGAATGACAGCCTCTAATAGCCTCGCCCAAAGGCTCCGGCGGCTTTAGTGACATGCTTATAGACAAGATGGTTCGGTTTGGTAAAAGGTATTGGGAAGGTTTATTGCGACGTAACCGCAAAACGAGAGAGAGAAAGAGAGAGAGGGAGAGAGAGAGAAAGAGAACGAGGGGTAGGCAAGGGGGAGGAGTAGGTAGAAGTGGGGAAGAGGTAGTAGAGGCATTAGAACAAATTTTCTCATTCTCTCTCCTTTTTAGTAAAGTGCGAGCAACCATCCTTGAACCGCAAAGGGGAGAAAGACCGCGTGGCAGCCTTGTATTTTGGTTAGGGGTCTTAGGGGTCTTAGGGGTTGGGTTGGTGGGGGAAGGGTCTCTTCCCTTAGGGGTGGAGAAGTTGTGCTGCCCATGGGTTAGGCTTTGGGTAGGAGGATGAGGTGGGGGAGGGCATTTGGTCCTTCTTGGTTTGGTCAGCGTACGTCTTCACGGTCTTTAAGTTGTAGATGAATGATCCCTTTGGTGGAAAGTGTCTGACGTTTCCCTAAATATATAACCTGGACAATTCCGCTTGATTTGTTACTCAATAGAGAAGAGTCCTTTCCTCTCCTTTTCTTCCTTTCTGTTTCTCTCTCTCTCCCTCTTTCTCTCGCGTTTTGTTCCACCGTGAAATCTTCAAGTATCATCGGGACGTCCTTTTTTTTTCTTCTTTTCTTTTTCGTAATACTATACGACAAACGGAATGTTATTGTCATTGTGGAAATGATTAAAAAACTGTCATTATTATCATTGTTGAATATTTGATTTGAAGAGGCTACGCAGCATATGTGAGACCCTTCATACTGACATTATTTTCAGCTTAATATCTAATGAAGAGAATGACTCATACAGTTTTAAAGGATATTTCTCGCTTATTCAGGCTCTTCTGTAGAATCTACTACTCCATAATTAAAGTGCATCTCAAGAGCGTGCTCTCCACTTCATTCTGTGGGTTATTGCATCTGGCAGCATTCGTATATGATTGTATTGCATTATGCTTTTTATTCATTCGATTGAAAATAGATATATGACGCTTGACAGTTCCACAAAACTGGAAAAGAATAGATGTATAGGGGCTGTTTCGTTTTCAAATAATTAATGCAGCGTGATTAGTTATGAAGTTTATATCTTGTATCTTTTAACAAGAACCTGAATAAACTTTCACAGAGAGATACCATTTTAATAAACTGATAAATACTTCATTCCATTAATGGTCATTTGTACAAACGTGATTGGAAGTTACGGATATCAATTCAGTTAATCAGTTATAATATAACCCATGTTGGATGAATGTAACCCATGCGGAATGATGTTTTATTTTGGGGGACATTTTAACAGTAATCATTTAAGATAATCGGGCAAATAAATTGCGAGAACCGTTTTGTGTTTGATTACCAGAAAATTCCTGTTTACAATATGAGTCGAGGAAACGAAGGAAGAAAGCGGCTAAACTGAAGATGCATCATCGTCTCTTGTCGTGGACAAATCGTCTTGCCATTTTGCCGAAGGAGAAACTCGGGAAGATAAATTTGTAGTAAATAAAGATCGTGATCCCCAATTTGATTTACTCTAGTAATGTACTGATCAGTTAAATTGTTCACAGCCACCAGAAGCACATATACTAAAGTTCCTCCTCTCTCTCTCTCTCTCTCTCTCTCTCTCTCTCTCTCTCTCTCTCGCCTGTTTCTAGGCCCCTGTCGTATTCACACCCCATTCGATTTCGCCATATTTCCAAAAGGCTTCGACCAACATGCTAACACCGGGCATTGATTTATCTGAGTCATCTATTTCGTATTGTTTTGCCAGATTTATGGCCCAATCTAGCTGAGCACGACCCCAGTGTTACAGACGTCCAATATCTGTCAAGGAGATGAAGTTTAAACTATGATGAATTGGAGTCACCGAGGCTTTTTATGATACTCGGCCGTATATGATGAATTGCATGTTATGCATTTAATGTACATGTGTGTGTATGCATGTATGTATGCATATATATGTATGCATATTATATATTATATATATATTATATATATATATATATATATATTCATACATATATATATATATATATATATATATATATATATATATATATATATAGTATATATGTATGTATAATGTTGCCACACTTTATCTCAAAAATATTTTTTGGACTGTGGACTAAAACTTGCGAGCGATTCTAATGGAGATATGAATAATTCAAAAGCCTCTCTCTCTCTCTCTCTCTCTCTCTCTCTCTCTCTCTCTCTCCCCATACGGAAATCGGAGTTCGATTCTCGAGCGGGAAAAGGAGGGATGATGTGGTTATTCTCCGTGAAATCCCCATGGCTTTTTTTGTCCTGTGTATTGGGTACCCAGTTGTTAGTTGACCTCTGTGGGTTCAGCTGGGCTGAGGAGAGTGGAAAACCATAAAATAATAAACCAATATAATGTATCAAGTCTTTTGTATAAGGCCAGCTTTTGAAATTCCTAAAATACCCCAGATAAGGGGAGCGAAATATGTTCACAAAATAGGTGATCACTAGGCGCCATGTACTGCATTTATGAATTAGGCAAGTATTCTGTATTTAACCTACACAGAGCTGTTCCTCCATCTTCTGGGAATATAGCCATTCCGGCCTAGATGTCTCGAATTAAAGTTTTAATCTGTGGGGATGAACAAGGAGGAAACGCTCTACTGTTTCTGAAAATAATACTTTGTCAGCGCGTCTATACTGTTTGTTTTATAGGAAACGATTCTTGATGGTCATACTCCATACCCTAGAGAGCATATATATGAGTCGTAGAAAACTTTGTAAATCACAACTAGGTAGTCAACTGAAACAAAGAATGTAACGTTTGTTCACATTATTTACCACCTAATGAGCCTGTCAAATTGTGAGATATAACACATGTTTACCAGTTTTCTCAACCTTTCTCTCCGTTTAGAAGCTTGAATGATAAACATCCTCGATGGGGAGATTTTCAGTCAGTTCACAGAGAAATCTCGCATCGTTTATCGGAAAAAGAAGATATAGGGAGTTCCTTAAACGCTGGCGAACCCTGATATTTTCCTATAGACTCCATGGGACTGCTGCATCATTTAGTGGAAATATCCATGCTGCCTTGTTACCAGGGCGATCATTCATCAGTTGTTTATCAGTAGTACTGATGACAGTCCACTGATACAGAGACCACCTTGGTGGTACCTAGAAAAAACAGTTAGGTTTCAGAGGGACTTTTATTTCATTTTATGAGACTTGCATGAAGTATCCCCAACCTTATGGGCTTAGAAGAAGGAAAGTTTCAAATGACTGTAACTTAACGGGAAATATAGCTGCGCCGTTTTGAAATTTCTGTAATTCTTCCATGGAAGTTGCCTGAAATGTCCCGCAACGTCTTCACGGAATCGGAAAGTCGGTCAGATTTTATGGAACTGTACATTAGAACAGGAGCTCAGGTTCTGAACTCAATATTGATGTTATATTTGGAGTAAGTAGCAGTTTTTAATTGTTATGACTCCCTTTCGATGGCGGCTGTAAATTCACCAATTTTTCAGAGGTTGAATGTGTAGTCTGCAGGCAATTGCTTTTTGTAATTCTCCTAACTTCTTGATTTAAAAGGTTTTTATAGTGGTTTCACATTTCCATGGCATCTGGTCACAGATGGGAATCAGGAAGTTTATCACCTTACTAAGCAAGCAGTACCATAACAACTTCCACGAAGGTGCTGTCTTATGTCTAGACATTTTACTTAAGTAATAGGACATCAGCAAATGATGTTTTGGGAAAATCAGTTGATCATGGTGGGTTCAAATGAAAGAGATCAAAAGTGATTTTTCCCCCCCAAGCGATGGGCAATAACCCTGAGCTTTTTATGGTTTGAGCTTATACGTTTTACCTTTTTTTATGGCCTCTTTGTAATGATTAGCTTTTATTCTTGAATATAAACCATATGGTGACCAGATGCCCCAAATTCGAGAATACGAGACATATTTCCCTCTGAGGCGTGAGGTATTGATAGCAGGTGCAATACTTGCTAATATTAGTAGAGATGATTTAAGGTATATTAACAGTGGTTTTACATTTGTTGCAGAAGCGGATTTTTAAAAAAAAATCTAGAATTAAGCTTAAAAATCTAGATTTTAGCTTAATTAAAGCAGGACTGCAATAATTTTCTAGCACTTCATAACTTTGGCGATGTTTTCCAATTTTCTGCAAAAGTTTGCCCTCTGCAACAAAATTCAATTCTTGGAAATCTCAAGTCTGAGAATGTAATACACTTTGATATAGGTTTTTCTACTCTCTTTTTCGTATGTAGTAAGCTTTGCTACCATCTACTATATAATACTCTTTTCATTCGCTATTCGGCATCAGTGATTTTGGCGCGAGAGAGAGAGAGAGAGAGAGAGAGAGAGAGAGAGAGAGAGAGAGAGAGCCACCATAGCAAAGGGACTCCATTTCCCAGCAGGAAAATTCGTGCGTAATAGAGAAATAGTGAACGTCCACAAAATCAAGTCGTCCAGAGGAAAATATCTTCCAAGCGTATATTATATCACCCACGTCAGTTCCCATATACGCTTCCTATCAGAGTTACGATGGCTCCCTGGTGGCCTCTGTTGGTGGCCCTTCCACGTGACTACGGTGGCACCGCGCTACTACTCCTGGTGGTCCCTTTCCATCCACGAGACCACTGTGGCACCACCGTCTCTCTCTCTCTCTCTCTCTCTCTCTCTTTCCTGGTTTTGTACCAGCATTCGCTCAGGTCCAAAGAGGAAGCAGAGCATGGAATATTCGACTTCAGATATGGGCTCACCCGGAAGAAGCGGGGAATCACAGCGTCGCTTCGTTTAGTCACGGGGGAGTAAATTTCGTAGGTATATTCATACGCATTTCCTCTTTATCGTGCCAGTTTCTTTTACGGATGTGTTATAGATCGCTTTATTATATTGGGTGCCGTAATCTGATTTACTGAAAGTTTTTATGACAACTTAATGTGGGATCTAGTTCAAAGGACGCTGCCTTTATTTATACGGTTAGATTTTCTTGTCGTATTCTGGGGTTTGTCCTTGTTAAGGTTGATGACTTGTGTTTTATTATTATTATTATTATTATTATTATTATTATTATTATTATTATTATTATTATTATTCTGTCGTCATATGTGTGTGTAATAAAAAACAAACTGTCGAGATATTGTCATGAGTGACAGTAATACTAGAAAAAGTTGAGGCGGTTAGTCCCAAGTTGAGGACGTTACGTACCTTCCCGAAGCTTGTATCAAGGTACCTTCCCTCTTATATAAGACAGTTTGCGTTTAGATTTTACTATTATTATTATTATTATTATTATTATTATTATTATTATTATTATTATTATTATTATTATTATTATTATTATTATTATTATTATTATTATTATTAACCGAGAAGGCCCTTTTTAATGCAAGTTTCATTATAATCAATGATGTCTGCATCAGCAGTTATTTTTATTTTCATAATAAGAATTGTGAGGTGAATCTACAGCAACTCTTAAATTACCCCAAAAGTAAAAAGTATTAGGTGTTGATAATGGTTGTTTTGTTGTTTCCTATTCCTGTTATCATTATCAAATATCGTTCAGTTACTATTTAATAATTTATGTTTCCTTTCTCCAATTTCAGGTGAGTCTGACAGTAGAGCTTCAAGTATGTTCGTGCGGTCTATAAGTAGAACCCCCATAACTGTTCCTTTATATAATAGTTTTTTTTTAAGTGTCTATAAGCCGACATGAATATGCGAATATTTGATTAAGATCATTGAACGTGAAGCTGTACATAGATTTTCGCGAGTTTTGACATCCAGGTCAATTTGGTTGTTCTGAATATTGTATCCTAGATGGTCGACTTCATTTTTACGAAATTTCTGCGAGGTCGAGATTCGAATATCTACTAATATATATATATATTATATATATATATATATATATATATATATATATATATATTTCTATATATATACATATATATATATGAAATATTTGCTGTTAAAACAGAAATCCATCAAATAAAAGGAGCCCATTAAAATAGCAAAAGGTTAGCTATGTTTTCGGAATACTCTTTGTCACTCAATAGGCAGGAATTTCATTCATTACTTGCCTGTTGAGGAGAGAGTCAGTGTCTCCGAAATATAGCCATAACAATCTACCTTTTTGGGGCTTTTATGGGCTCCTTTTATTATTATTATTATTTTATTATTATTATTATTATTATTATTATTATTTATTATTATTATTAATTCTATACATATATCTATATAGTTATATATATATATATATATATATATATATATATATATATTATATATATAGATAAATATGTATATAATAATAATAATAATAATAATAATAAATATATATATATATAGTACATACACACACCAAGTGAGGACTGTGTAGATTTTCACTGGCTACACGAACTTAACATTTATATGCGCTAGGTCTGCATGCTGAGTCATCAGCAAGCAATTTCCTTGTTCCCCTAGGTCCTATGGTGGGTGGGGTGTGGGCTTGGTCAGTGGTCATGTGTATGATTGATATTTAAGAAATTGTATTAGGGCTCATTGAACCTTTCTCTTGCCTCTGCTGCTCATTGAACACCTTTAAACCTTTAAACAGTAGTTAATTAAAAAAAAATTATTTTGAGTATTATTGAATTTGTTGTGGTTTTGTTAATGATGGACACTATTTTTCAACAGATTAGTGTAGGTAATTATCAAGGCCTTATATTAACATTTTCATGTAACTAACAAATTCACTAGTTTATCATTAATGAATTAAAGAATTGTCTATATTATTGGTAACTGTTATGCAGTTATACATGGAAATTACAAATAAATGAAACTTAGCAATGGATGACCAACTTTGAGGTAATAGTTTACTGAATTATGCAGGATACTTCAATGAATATGCATGGTTTAACCCAGTTTCCGCACATGTGAACATGTAATTTATAGATACGAATGATGAAATTTCTATGTAGGAATCTTTCTAATAGTTATAACTTGATTTTGTGAATTAACTCATAGTATATTCAGTGCTCGGAAATTGTAGTCGTTGTATTAGTTGCGATTGCATCAGATTCACTCCATTATAGTTTTTCAGTTAATTTTTGAAAAGACCAGAATTGCAAAACATCCAAAGACGATCTCATGACAAATAAATTAAATAAATAAAAATTGCAGACCGTAGAACTCCACTGAGGATGAACAATTCACACACACACACACACACACACACACACACACGCACACACACACACACTCCTTATTCAAGAACTCTGGTATACATTTCTTAAAATTCAAGATTACTCTCTACGTAATGGTCATTACTAAAAGATAAACCAACAAAAAATGGCCTGAACCAAAATCAGCCACCTTGCCAAAGATCAGTCAATTTAAGAAAAAGTTCCAAAATCCATATTTGAATTATACTTGAAACATGAACTGTTTGTCGAGTTAATTGGGATGCAATTTCGAAGAATGTTTATTTATTTGTAAAACTTAAGGATTTAACTGAAAATTTTTATGCGATTACTAAATGGTAGTTACATATGGTTATGAAAGTTTCTGTAAACTGAACTAGATAATTCTATCTACCCGGTACATGACATTAATGTATTATTACCTTAATCATATTCAGTATTGGCCCTACTTTAGTCCACGAATTAATTAAGAATAGATAGAGATTGGTTCCTAATTGCCTAATCCAATACAGTTTTATGTTTAGAAATAATAATAATGTCTATTTCCAACTGCTAAAATAACATCCCTGGCGCGACCCACGAACTTCGCAAGAGCCACTCACTCCAGCCGGGGAACATGTACCTACGTATATAGACTCCACATATTCTGCATCATTTTGTGAACTCTTCGGGGAACGCGAACCAGCAGGAGAGAGACTGCTGTGCCAACTACCGTAATCCCATCACACTTAAATCCAATCAAAAGGCTCAAGTCCACATGGAATTTAAGCTAATCACCCAATCAAAGGCTTAACGGCATCAAGTCCATTGACATTCTGCCTGCAATTTGTCAGCAAAGCAAACTGAAGGGGTCTTAAAGAGGAGGGATCAGGGCACCAAGGTTAATGTGGTGGTGGTCCTGCGTCATTTTTTCTAAGGCTTTTTTCTTTTTTTTGTCCTTCGTAAGTTTATGTCATCAAATGATTATCGAGGTTTCTGCAGCTCTAACTTAAACTTCGTTATCTTAATAAATTATTCTCTCTCTCTCTCTCTCTCTCTCTCTCTCTCTCTCTCTCTCTCTCTCTCTCTCTCTCTGGGGCATCATTATAGTATTCGGTTGTTTCTGATTCGTGTGAGATTTTCCATAATTATTGTCATACTTTTGAAACTATACGTAAATGTGTTTGTTGAATGGTGAGTAAAACTTAAAAATATATCTGGTTTCAGGTTCCAGGATAGTGTTAGAAATGATACCGTAGGGGAAATGACAGAATTTGATGAGCAGAAGGTTATTATTATTGTTATTATTATTATTTTTATTATTGTTTCAGTAAATTAAACCTATTCACATGGAACAAAGCACACCAAAGGCGCCATTGACTTGAAATTCAAGCTTCTAAAGAATGTGGGTTTGACCCGCCCACTGCAGACCCCACACTGCAGCAGTAACTGATCATGATACAGGGCCAGTGGTTTTTCATCGCCCTGGGGGTAGGAGCGAATCCGCGACATCACGACGCTAGCCACCATTCCTGGGAAAATAAAGATGGCTTGGATATGTCCTTCTCTTAAACGGCTGGTAGGATAGTACGACATATTGTTTGAGCTGGACTCGAGAGTTGGGGGAAATCCAGACTTATACTTGGATGAGAGCTGTGGGAAGGGGGGAGGCCTGGGATGAGTGGAGATCTGTGGAAGATAAAGCACAGGAGAAACATGATTGACCGAATTTCAGGGCTCTTGCTTTACACGGTGCCGGGGCTGATGTTGGCGGTGATGATTTTTAAAGAGTAACAAAGAGGGTACTATCGATTATAGGAAAGCAATTTTCATTCTCATTATTATGGATTCTCTCTCTCTCTCTCTCTCTCTCTCTCTCTCTCTCTCTCAGTTGTTATGGTCATGCATCTTTACTGTAAATGTGTCTCGAAATTATGATGGAAATAACAGCCTCTTCGTCGTGTTCTCCGAAATTTACAACAGCATCTGATTACACCTGTTGTCTATTTGAGAGCACATACAAAAATTTAAGATTTCAAAATCATAAGTGCTGTTCTGTATTCTTTAATGTAATTTCAACTGTAATGAAGGAAAATTGAATTGAAGATAGCATTTTTAAAATTTAAAGTTTGGTCTCATGAGTTTATTTAAAATTGATAAATCGAAAATCAGTAGTTTTCTTGCAGAGAAAAGCATAAGAAACTTACAGTAACCATATTAAATTGAATGAAGGGTACAAAATGGCGTCTTGAGGCACAAAACCACTTGAATCTCTATTATTATTGTTATTATTATTATCTTGTGTCTAGATTTACAGTAACCATATTATTCGAAGCGCTTGGATTATATACATAAATAAAATGCTCCCAATGATGTCTTGAGGCACAAAATCATTTGAATTATTATTATCATTGTCTTTTATCAAGTGCTTCTAATTTTTTTTTATTAGATTGTCTATTTACGGTATCCCTCGATATGGTTCAATGGCAAAAAATAAATAAATAAAAAAAATAAGCGGCAGTGCTTAAAATAACAAAGTCTTTGCCAGAACGTCAGAAGAGCGTAATGTTGGTCATAGACCAAAAACAGCCACTCCTGGAAACATTCCGTAAAATGGATGTATTCTCTTCCCCATTTTTTCGTTTTCTTATTTTTCAAAATAAGATGATGGATGGCGCCTCTCATATTGGTTTTCGATGGAAGGAGAGCGAACGCCCCCTCTGGACCGATAGCTAATGAGCATTACTTGTCATTGTGCTGATTGAAGGAAATTGCTGTTATGCGGTCTCTCTTTTTTTTTTCTTTTTTTTTCTACCTCGACGCGCGAGACTGAAATTCCAGGACATTTATTGAAAAACATGGCAGCATATGCTTGCCTCAGTTTAAGTGATTTTGGTTTTCTTCCTGGCTTTGTCTGTCTGTCCGCACTTTTTTTCACTCCGTCCTCAGATCTTAAAATCTCCGGAGGTTAGAGGCTGCAAACTGGTAAGTTGATCATCCACTCCGATTATCAAAAGTAACCAAATTGCAGCCCTCTAACCTCTGTAGTTTTGAAGTTATTTAAGATTAAAGTTACCATACTCGTGCGCCTGGCAACCTTAAGGTGAGTTTACACTAGGCTTCACCGCTTACTGCTGCAACATAAGACTCATCACCAATTCCTCCCAAATTCTCGTTAGCCCCGCCTACTGGACTGCTCATTAGGGTGAGTTAGTGGTGCGGCGTGAGTCTTGATGAGCAGTCCAGTAGGCGTGGCTAACAAGAATTTGGGAGGAGTTGGTGATGAGTCTTACGCATGCAGCGTGCTGTGAAGCTTTATGTAAACTCACCTTTACATGACAGGCCACAACCGGGCCGTGGTCAATTTTCATGGGCCCCGGCTAATACAGCATTACCAAGACCACTGAAAGATAAATCTATTTTCAGTGTCCTTGATTATACGCTGTAATGGCTGTACAGGAGACGCGATTGCGCCGAAGATACTTCGGCACATTTTATACTTGTTTTGTTTTATATTAAATTTTTTTCTGTTCAACTTTGTAACCATCTCCATGGAGCGTGGCGCTTCCGAAAGAAGGATCTTTCTAAGCGCATTCGAAATGTGCTCCTGAACGCATGGTTTACGTACTGAACGCTTTATTGATTTTGGTAAGATTTTCAGAATGTTTTATTTCTATTTACCTCTCTTGATAACAACTTCTTGGGGTTAATAAGAAAATAATATTGATTCTTTGTTTTGGTAAATGTTGTTCAGTATTAATAATTAGAATGAATAGTCTGGATAGTCCGTGTGTTTGATTTCGGTCTTGCGTCCATTTCCTCGATCTGAAATTCTTTTTATTTTTTTTTTTTTTGTCGACGAAGTGCTGAAACGGTAATAGGAGACTGCCGGCAGTTTTCAGAAACTCATTAGCTGGAGGGAATTCTACACTTTGTGGCTCCTTTGGAAACAAGATAGGTCTGAGAGAGAGAGAGAGAGAGAGAGAGAGAGAGAGAGAGAGAGAGAGAGAGAGAGGTTGCTAAGGCTTTGTATGTTCATTAAAAGTTTACGAAGATCGTAAACCACCCGGACAAAAGATTTCGTATTTTTTTCACTCTGGTTTAAATAAGACATATTGACGACTTCCAGCAGAATCTCTCCTCATCGGAAATGGTTGATATTCTTATCGCCACACCGATTTTTCCGTCGTCAGCTAAAGACACTGGACGAAAAAATATTAAAAAATATTCGTCCTTTGTTCGGCAAACAATACCATAGACGGAGGTGAATCGAGGCCGAGGGTGATTGCTTATCTTCTGAAGATCTGTTCGTTCTGCGTATGCTTTGTCTTTACTTATCTAGAGAGTTGATATTTTAAAAAATTCTCTTGCATACTCATTGTGAGTTATCTTTTCAATTATTTTCTGATTAAAAAAAAATTCCCCGTTTTATAGTCAATGATCTAGGTATGTAATGATGGAATTTATCCATCGACAGTTAATTAAGGAACGAAGTTAAGCTAAGTATCTCTTAGTTTAACCAGACCACTGAACTGATTGATAGCTCTCCTAGTGCTGGCCAGAAGGATTAGGATATTATGACGTGGCTATAGGAACCAATTGGTTACCAAGCAACGGGACCGACAGCTTATTGTGGGATCCGAACCACATTATATCGAGAGATGAATTTCTAATCACCAGAAATAAAAATTCCACTGACTCCGCGTTGGCAGAGCGGGGAATCGAACTCGCGCCTATCGAATCGGTAGGCGAGCACGCAACCCATCCTGTTGAGAAGGGTGCGTTGCGAGCCTTGGTCTTATGTTTTTTGTTTGAATGGTGTTTTTACGTTGCATGGAACCAGTGGTTATTCAGCAACGGGACCAACGGCTTTACGTGACTTCCGAACCACGTCGAGAGTGAACTTCTATCACCAGAAATGCACAACTCTCACACCTCAGTGGAATGCCCGAGAATCGAGCTCGCGGCCACCGAGGTGGCAGGCCAAGGCCATACCATTCACGCCACTGAGGCGCTGCCTTGGCCTAATAAAAGAAATATGAAAAACTAAAGTACAATATCCCTTCAAAAAAATACGCGAATTCCTATTCATTTATCTAGGGAACTCTAATTAAATAGTCAAAAGAATATTACTTCCGAAGGACTCTTAGCATAAGGGGATTGCCATTAAAAATTCAATTATGTTTTGAATAAAATGGATTTCTTTTAGTGGCTGACCCTTGAGAGAATCGAAATTCTTAGTATACTACGCGATAAGATTCATAAAATTGAGTTTATCATAAAATTATTTTATTTTATTTTGCTGCGATTTATTGGAACATAATTATATGGTTGTTGTAAAACCATCGTTAATTGCTATTGTGCTAAAGAATTTATCTAGTGCAGTTATCATATCTCGTTCGATACTTCCAATCAAATTTTAGAGTGAGAATCAAGACAGATTCTACTCGAATTCGGCTTCTTGCTTCGAACGAAAGAACACAGGAAAAAAAAATACCTCACATTATTTTCGGGGACAAGGAAGAACGTGCGTGTCCATTATGATCCGCACCTGCCGCTTGATGTTCCCTAAAGAGAGAGAGAGAGAGAGAGAAGCGAAAAGCCAGCAGCAGCCTTTCGCGGCCCGCGCCTGCAAATCCGGCAGACACGTTTCATGATGAAGTGCATGAGAGCCCCAGTGTTCTTTTTATACGATCGTTTACCATCCGTCGTTAAGTGGTTGATGATCTCTTTGAGCTCAGTTTATACGTGATCATAAAGGCCCGCGCCGAGGACACTGCTCGAATATAACATAAGGAGGAGATCGGAGTTATTGCCCCACTTAATGGGAGATCTCCTGGACGCTCGTCCAGGAGGAGGCCCCTAGCCCTGGACCCCGGCTGCCTTCTGGATGGAAAGGTTTATAGAAGGATCGAACACATGTTGCTTGGAGATTAGTGGGGTGGGTCGGGTCTCCGGCTCTTTTCTTTACTGTCGTCTTTGTGGCTCTATTTCACCCCCCTTTTCTGTCCTTGGGTACAGTCTCTTTCGTATGCCTTGCAGATGCATTCAGGAAGGCTGGTGCATATTTATGAATATGTATTCAGTAATGTCAAATTTTGCTTCGTGTGAGAATATATATACATACAAAAATACATATGTATATATATACATATATAGTACACACACACTCACACACACATATATATATATATATATATATATATTATATATATATGTGTGTGTGTGTGTGTGTGTGTGTGTGTGTGTGTGTGTAAAAAGGGGGAATGTACAGACTCATCATTTTTAACTTCCTTAGATACTGAGTGTCCGAGCAACAGCCTTAAGAATGCTGATGACTTTTTTGGGATGGTGTGACATTAAGCCCTTACTTAGCATATCAGTGCCATGAGAGCTTGTCCAAGGTGCCTTTGAAATCTGAGAGTTCGTATGTAGGTACGAGCTATGTCCGTTCATAATGCCTTAGAGAGACTTACGGAGAGGTCTGTGCGAGAAAGGCAGAGCCACGATGGCGTATGCCAAAGAGTTTCCTTTTGAGAGTGTGTGAGATTCTGGGCTGGAGATGGGTGGATCTAGTGAGGGGAACTGTGTGGAGGGAACTATATTTTGGAGAGGAGATAATTGGTGTTTGACTATTACTTTATAGACTGTTAGTTACTGGGGTTATCTGAGTTACTTGAACTATGAGTTATCATTCCATTTTAATTATCCTGTAAGAGTTATTCAATTAGTACTTTACTTTGAATAAATGTATATTTTTGTAGTTCCGACTCTGATTTGATGACCTAATGAAATGGAGGGAGGTTATTGAGAGAGAGAGAGAGAGAGAGAGAGAGAGAGAGAGAGGGGAAGGCTTTTGCCAGAGTTGGGTATCAGGAGAGAGAGAGAGAGGGGGGAGGAGAATGTGTTACCAGACTTAGTTTGCCTTCCGCTTTGACTTAATGCTTACCAAATGTGATACGAGACTCTTGTCTCGTAAGAGTGGTGGCAGCAGACGTGAACCATTGTTATGCCTTTTGTTAGATTAATAACAGCTTAAAAAATGCTGTTTCTGGAGAGACTGATTGTTAGAGGGGTTAGGATGTCAGTATTAAGCGTCGGACATAAGAATTATGGAGTCGTAACTATGGTACTGAGTGAGAGAAATTCTACTAGTCATCAAATTTGCCCATGGTGATGCCTCGAGGGAGTTGGGCAGTCAGTTAGAACTGAGATCTTGTGAGTGAGATCCCCAATACGTTCGTGTGTGTGTTAGCGTGTTTTTTTTTCTCTCGCGCTCGGTTTGGCAGTCGGGTATTCTCCCATTTGAGGAAGTGAGTGTTATATCATTATTTTTTTTACTTTGTGTGTGAACAATTTTAAAGAGGCAGTTCAAATTTCAATATATTTCTCTCAAAGTAGCAGAAAGTGATAAGTTTTATCTTAGCGCAGGTTTAGAAGAGACACATTTGTCTTTGTTTTAATACATATGTGTGTATATGAATGGTTTTCATACATATGACACAGTGGTTTGGGAGAGCACCGGTTCATTCATGACGCGGTCAGCGCATTTTGTGTTGACCGACCCGAGGGGTAGTGCCAGGGGAGGCGAGTAGTGGTCTGCCTTGGGGGTACTCAAACACTATTCAGGGGGGTGTTCTATCGGTAAGAGGAGGGTGAAGCTCTTTTTTTTTTCTTCTTCTTCTTCTTTTTTCTTTAGTGGGGGTGAATTTCTTCTTTTTTTTCTTTGTGGCGGGGCAATGGAGGCGAGTTTGGCCTTGGATAAGGAAATTTCAATGCCAGGACATCAGCTGATAACTACGGGGTGATGATCTGAGATGCCCGTAGGGTTTCTTTTAGAAAGATTTTTTCTTTCTCTTGAGTGAAGAGAAAATGGGATGTAGTGTAAGTTTTCCTTATGCTTTGTAGAATGCTTTTACGCAATATTGAAGGGCATAATTATAAATGGGGACACAGTGATTATTTTTTTTTTAATGGAGATTTGATTGGTGATGGGAAGATTACTTTAAAATTGTGGTGAGTGGTGATGCCCGGTGTTGCTGGGTGGTGATGATTGCTGAGTGGTGATGATTGATGATGATACCCAGGGAGTGGTGAGCGGTGTTGATTTTGGTGTGGCAATGGTGGTGTATACTGGGGAAATGGTGTTGATTGGTTTTGGTTGGTATCATGGGGTGTGGTAATATTGATAAATGCTAGGGAAATAGCAATATTAAAGCTCTTACTGGTGGGAGGTGAGACATATTTGCGGGAGAATTATTACTATGGAGAATTATTATTAATTTCATTACTTGAAATATTTTACGGAGAGGTACTTAAGTAAAATTATCATTACTTGAGATTCTGTCAGAGTCATGGTGTTAATAATTCTTTGGGAAATGTGCCAATGATTTTATGGGTGATGATACCAATTTTTTGGTGGATTTTGGTGAATTTGATGATAGCAATTTTGGTAATACTAGCGAGTACTGATAGTTGATAATTGTGATACTTAGTACTTGTGAATGGGCGAGTACTAATTTTGCTAATATTGGGCGAGTGCTGATATTTACTAATATCCGGTGATAATTCTGATACTGATAATTCTGATATTGGTGTTAATTTTTTTTATACTAACATGGGTGTTGTAATAATTATCAAGGGTGGTGATGTTTTTTTTGTGGATATGGGAGGAACTAACAACACATTTGTTGTTGTTTTTTTTTTTAGTGAGTTCAGCAGCTAATTGCTTGAAGTCTATGTGAGTCACAGATGTTACAGGTGTTACGGGAATAGTTATCAGTACCATTAGTTTTTCTTTTTTCCTTTTTTGGATGTTAGCCATAGCTGACGCAAGTTTTTTTTTATCATGGGCGAGTTTGAATTTATTTTTCTCTCCAGTTTGTGTGAATTTTTTTTATATCTCAGTTCGTGACTTAGAGTCATTGTTCGGGAACATGTTTATAATTTCAGCTGTTTGATGCTGCAGAGAGATTTATGGGAGAATTTTTGCATTTTTTTTAATGCATATGAAATGGCACTACGTTTTTTTTTCTGGATATTTGTGTTCCGGAAATTGTTGCCCTTTTGCACAATTGTGTTTGTTGTAATTTAGCCAGGGATAGGAAACTTGGTTAAGTTTCTAGTGGCCAGTGCCGAGGTGAATATGGAAAAGTCTTTGCTTAGACATTTTGTTATAATGAGTTGTGGCACATTGGTGATTTTTTCTAGAATTTCCGAGGCAATTTTATTTGCCAAGTTTTTGCCTTTTTCAGCAGTTATGCTAAACAGAGAGTTCATAGTTTTTGACGATAACATTGGGTTATTTTCCTGGAGAATTGGAGATATAATTTGAGATATGATTGGGGATATAATATTTTGGCCATTTGATATTTTTTATTTTATTGGAAATATAATTCCCTGAGTTTAGGCCTATGATGGTGAGAGCTATGTTTAGTTCAAGTATTTTGCAGCCATTTTTGTTGCAAATGGAGACATCTTTTTGAGGAGATATGGGGCAATATTTTTCGAGTGTATCAGCTATGCTTTGAGTGCATATTTTTTGGAGATGGAGTTACATTTTTGATTATCCTGCTTGGAGTGTAATAATCTTTTTTGGACCTTGTTTTATTCCACATGTGATTATTGGTGAAATAAGAGGGAATATGGTGTTGTGGGGTTATTAATTAAATGGAGGAAATATTTTTATCACTGGAGTGGTATTATTATTAATATGGTGATTTATATATATATAAGGAGATGGCATTAATCCTTGGGGGTGACGTTGTTTTGTGGTTATGATATTTTTTCTGGAGTTTTACGAGCCAAGAGAGGAGTTCTGCGGTTCTTTTTGGTTTTGTGACTAATTGGAGGCGAGTGGCATTACTGCATTGTGATCCTATGGAGATGTTGTATTTTTCATATTCACCTGAGTTATTTTTGGCAGCATATAATTGCTGAATTGCTGAATTGTGAGTTTACCGTAGTTTTTATCCCGAATAGGTGATAATTTGTTTATATAATTGGGAAGTATCAATTGAGAGAGTTATGTCTTTGAGACAATTTTTGAGCACCTTAGTCATATCCTGGAGATAATTTTGTGAAATGTGCTTACGTGATTTCAGTATAGAACTTTTTTTGAGAATCATGAGTTTCTGAAGTTGCGAGTCTGACTAGACGTTTTTATGCTGCAGTTCGAGCACCTGATGTGTTCGCAGGTGGATTTTTGCTGAAAATGCTGTGATGAGTCCGGTTGCTGACTCTTTTCCTCTAGTGGTGATTGCTCAGAGTTTATGCAATATCTGGAAATGTTGACCATAGCATTCCATGAAAATGCAGTTGTAAGGGGTTGCTTTCCGGCCGTGTCCAATAGATGAAAAGTTGCGATGGCAAAATTCCATAACTATACATATCGCATTTATGGGGGAAAACGCGGGTTATGTATATCATGCATATATTATGTGCTTTGTAATGGGGAAAGTTAACTTATTGTTGTTATATTTTTTATTTTTATTTTTTTCCTTTTCCTAAGAGAGATGTAATTGGGGTTGAGCTTTAAATAGCATTTCTTTCTGGACAGGAGATATGATTTTTTTTGTTTTTTTAGGGGGGTGTGAATTGCATGAAATGGGCATTTGATATTAAGTCTCATTATAGTTAATTATGAGCAGTGAAAAGGGTTTTTGCTGTTAGACATTGGAGAGTTTTTACTGATTTTGTGGGTTGTTGAAATATCAGAGCTTGAGAGAACATTTTTCAGTGATGATTTTGGGTCTGGGCTTGTTACGTGTATTTTTTTTCTGGGCTCATTACTTTTTTCTTCTTTTTTTCGCTTGTGAGGAGAATTTGTGAGAATTTGTGAGTTTGAAATGTGATGACAGAAGTCCGTGGAGTTACTGGGAGTTCTGAGTGAGGTGTGTGTTAGTGTATGAATTTGGAGAATTGAGTTAGAGAACTTAATATTTTTTTTTTCTTTGCGGGGTTGTGATAATGACTTATGATTTAGCGATCCTTGGAGTTCCTCCACAAGTTGAAGTTAGAAATTAGTTCAGTGGTCATATTAAATGGAGTTAATTGGGAGACGTTCAGTTAGTATTTTTGGGAATTTTTGAGGTCATTATTTGATAGAAGTATGTCTGGGGTTAATTCTTCTTTGGTTGACCGATGACGTGACTGACATATTCAAACACACCATAATCGTCGTTCCCCAATGCTAGCAAGACGCCCACCAGCCGTTGCAGAGATGTTACTGATGTGTGCCTAATTACGAGAGTTTCTACAAGTCTACAGAGTTCTACAGCTCTTTTGGGTCTACAGGAGCCATTGGATGTCTTCCGCAGGGAGTCGTTTCACATTCCTACAGCGTGTTTCTACGAGTCTGTGGAGTTGCAGTTGCAGACAAAAAGGAGATTCAAGATGGAGAAAAAGCTTCTACACCCAATTGTTTTTGGAGATGAAGCGTGATAGCCATTACTTTGTACTGCCAGATACGTGCAGTTATTACTATATTTTGTGTTTTGAGCCAGCCAATGATTTTTTTATATATTGAGCTGTTTTATGTGGCTTGTGGCTAGGCTGGGGCTAGCCAGGATGGTGGCCGAGCTAATCTGTAAAAAGGGGGAATGTACAGACTCATCATTTGTAACTTCCTTAGATAATGAGTGTCCGAGCGACAGCCTTAAGAATACTGATGACTCTTTTTAGGGATGGTGTGACATTAAGCCCTTACTTAGCATATCAGGGCCATGAGAGCTTGTCCAAGGTGCCTTTGAAAACTGGCTGCAACCAGTTACCTGGGGCATGTGCTTTCCGAACTTTTGAGTGTGAGTTCGTATGTAGGTACGACCTATGTCTGTTCATAATGCCATAGAGAGACTTACGGAGAGGTCTGTGCGAGAAAGGCAGAGCCACGATGGCGTATGCCAAAGCGTTTCCTTTTAAGAGTGTGTGAGATTCTGGGCTGGAGATGGGCGGATCTAGTGTGGAGGGAATTATATTTTGGAGAGGAGATAATTGGTGTTTATAGACTGTTAGTTACCGGGGTTATCTGAGTTACTCGAACTTTGAGTTATCATTCCATTTTAATTATCCTGTAAGAATCTGAGTTATTCAATTAGTACTTTACTTTGAATAAACGTATATTTTTGTAGTTCTGATTCTGATTTGATGACCTAATGAAATGGAGGGAGGTTATAGAGAGAGAGAGAGAGAGAGAGAGAGAGAGAGAGAGAGAGAGAAGAGAGAGAGAGAGAGGAAGACTATTGCCAGAGTTGGGTATCAGGAGAGAGAGAGAGAGAGAGTGGGGGAGGAGAATGTGTTACCAGATTTAGTTTGCCTTCCGCTTTGGCTTAATGCTTACCAAATGTGATACGAGACTCTTGTCTCGTAAGATATATAAAGAAAGAAAAAGGTCACGACTGTTGTTTGAAATTAAGAGTATGATTATCGTATGGTTTGCTTTCTATTTCGAACGAATGTGACCCTCATTAATCGAAAATAGAAATTTTGTGTTTGGGAATACGATAACAAGTGTAAATGATCACGATGTATCCTAGCCTAACCTAAGTGAGGTATTTATGGAGATGCAAATCCTGGCTTTAGAAATTTGGTACCAATTTTTCAATTCAGTTAATTTTGTATTGGTCTTTTTGATTAAACGAATAAGTTCTCATTTTCGATTCTTGGCTTTCGATCGTTTTTTTCAGTATACTTGGCTATAATATTAGAATAGAGCCCCAGTATGAATCTAGAGAAACTCTGAAGAAGACCGTGGGTGGGTGAAACTATATATCTATTATATAATATTAGAATAGAGCCCCAGTATAATCTAGAGAAACTCTGAAGAACCGACCGTGGGTGGGTGAAACATATATATATATATATATATATATATATATATATATATATATATTATAATACTATATATATATATATCATTATGGTGGTAGCATTGTTTGTCTTTCCTTGAACACTTAAAAAGTAGTGTGTGTGTATGTATGTATGCATACATATGAGAATCACATATATAAGAATGTATGTAATACATGAATATACAGTTATCATTATTCACGCAAACAAGTCATATTTCTCTTATTGCTCTTAATGACGTGTCTTTGAAATTATCTTTTTCCAAAAATATAACGCACTGTATAGCCCTTCGCTGAGGGTTCGGCCTTTTGCTCGAACAATCATTCTTATCACCGCGATCATTAATGTAATCATTGTCATTAGCCCTACTGTCATTATCGCTGTCATTACCAATACCTTCATCGTCGGAATAACTATCACCGTTATTTTTTCCCGAGCGCATTATCAGAGCTGGAGGCAATTCGAACCTCCCTAACCTCATTGCTCATTATAATTTCCTTTGTGTGATCCAATTAACTTCCTCTCTCTCTCTCTCTCTCTCTAATGTTGTCAAATTTTACAGAACTCTGTGCTTCCGTTATATTTCTATTTCAGGATAGGTCTCAGTTTTAAAATACATATATATACTATAATACATACATTTTTATATATAATATATATATATATATATATATATATATATATATATATACACACACACACACATATATATATATATATATATATATATATATATATATATATATATATATATATACAACAGTGTCTTAATAATTTTTTATGCAACTTTGGACAGCTCAGGATTAATAAAAATTCACTTGTAGTTACTTCAATCTGCAGATATGCCATTCTTTGGACCAGGTACATCTGCATCTGCAAAGATACAATGTTGAAATACAATCAACATATCTTGGGAGACAATACACTAGAAATCTTTTCTAAAAAACAAAGGGAAGAAACTATCAGGAGCTCCCCCCGCCCCAACTTATTCAAGATATGGGGTGGGGGAAAGGGAATGAAGAAAATGCAGATTTTGTAAGGACAGGTTCAGGATGACAAGTATCAGGGAGATGAACATCCTCAGCTAAAGTTTGATGAAGCATTCAGCAGTTCAGCCTTCTCCCTAGGGCTAGTAACCAATCTGGTATCAGATGGATGATACCAATTTGCTCCACCACAGACGAAGCTGAGTACTAATTCCTTCGAGTCTCCTCTTCAAGGAATCATTGTCATTTTTCTCGGATGTATGGGAAGTTCTGCTCGTAGCACGGAGAGACTCAACAAAAATGGTGTGATATGCATTTGAACGATTTCGTCTCCATGTGATGAATTTGGTCTGTTCGTTATGGCAAGCTCGTCTGCTTATATCGTCAAACCAAGGCTGGCCATTTGTCCTGGGTTGGATGACCTTTCTGGGGACCTGCCATATTAAAATAGCCATATGTGTGTGTGTGTGTGTGTGTGCGTGTGGTGTGTGTGTGTGTTAGAGGTATTTTTACTGAAACCCCAAGCAGCAACGGAAGCCTTGAATATCTCCATTAAGTTCTTTTGAGAGAAAAGAAGCTAATAAATCGTTAGAGTGCAGAGTGAAAAACGCACCAATACTATAATTGAAAAATAAAGAAACTCCTCTGGCCCCTTAAGTGTCTTTAAGCTGAATTGGTCAATTAGCAATTTTTTTGTTCCGAAAGTTTAGGGGGGTGGAATTGCTCGCCAATTATCGTCATTAATGTTTAAGCCATTTTTAATTATTTCCCCCACTTTTTCTCTCCTTTGCTCCAACCCATTTCCTAGATTCTGGCTCTTTTGACGTGGCGTCGCGGCAGTGCGGGTCTTGTGATTGCGATGTTAGGAGGGCTTCTCCTTGGCGACCACCTTTTATGTAGGATCTTCTCTCCTATTTTCTAAGAAATTTCATTTTCTCCTCCCAACGCCCCCCCCATCCCCCCCAAACAACCACCGCCCCAAAAAAGAAAGAAAAAAATATCTTAGAGTATCCCCGGCAACCCTATGCTGAGAAATTCAGACGTCGATATACCTTTAAAACTTGACCGTTGTTTGTTGACTACTTTCTCTCTCTCTCTCTCTCTCATGTACATGCGTATGTACATACATGTATGGATGTATGTAGTACATACATACATATACCTGTCTTTAATGACTTTGATGGTAACGGATTAGGGTAAAACTAGAAGGAGCGATTGATGCGATTTTAAAGTTCTATCAAGGGAAGGGTTACACTGGAAAGAATTAATCTTGACTTGGCGAAACTTCTACGGCAGCGGAATGCTATTTCGTGATGGAAGAGTCGAAGTTGGTAGCGGTATCTTTTCAGAAGTCGTGGGAAGGGAGTGTCAAAAGTTAAACCGTATGAAGTCTAAGTTCTGCTGCAGGGTTGGAAGTGTATTTGTACTTGAAATGAGAACGCATGAACCCCCAAACTCATTTGTTTGCCAAGTGCAAGTGGAACAAGGTGTGAAGTTGTTTAAAAATGGGTAAAGGATTATGGTCACATTGATTCGAGTGAAGAAAAGTTATTAAAATGTATGACAGTAGTTGTTATGTATAAGATAAAGAAATTACTTGATACATACCCACTAAGCCTTGTACGTCTAATATAGGAGTGAGCTGTACATAACAGTAAGGAGGCCAGTTTGTTAAAGAGGAGGTTGTTAAATAAGTTTGTTCTAAATTTTAATCCAGATTTTCGTTAACTTATATTGAATGCGTTCATAACTTATTACCATTCAGAATCACACAAATACGTATATATATATATATCTGTGTGTGTGTGTATGTGTGTAGCAAAGAATGTTAGGGTATTTTGATGGGAGAGTGACTAGTTTAGTGCAAAAGTTTGGTTAGGTCCAATTTGAGTATTTTCCATGGCCGTTTAATGTGTAAGCATTAGCAAGATTAAGCTTTTGAGAGTAGATGGAAATCAGGAAATTAAAGCATTGAATGTTGATATGGATGTTAGAAGAATAATTAATCATTTTTGGGAGGAAATTCAAAAGAATTGAGATAGGATTCACAGATGTTCAGTTGATATAACTACAGGCTGCGATCTCTTAAGAGACTCCCAGTTTCTACAGACCATGAGGGATATAATTTGCTATTTTGAATTGCTTAAGGTTTAATGGAATTCGAGTATTGTGGGTGAATGAGAATGAAAGGATAAAGTTTGAAGATTTTGAAGTGTACTATTGATATAATAAGAATGAAAAGAGTGGGCAGTGTAGAGATGCACAGAGGTTGGGAAAAAAAAGATGGATAAGTGTTTGGTTGGGTTCATTCACGTGGAAAGAATGGATGAAGAACGGCTGGTGAACAAGAATATGAAATCTTTTTAGTATTAGGAAGACTTAGAAAATGCTCCATTGTAGATTGTGAGTAGTGGCAGAAAGAGAACCTTCGACGTCCATGTATATGAACCTGTTTCATGTTATGGAGGTGTTTTGCAAAGTTAAACAATGACTGCGACGGTATAGATAGAATTCTCTGCTGTGCCTGTTTCACCCTTCAAGAACTTCAGTAATTAACCTGTCTGTCTATCCCTTTTATGTGCGTTCATCCGTCCTCTAAGGTAATTCATTTTTCCAGTCCTTTGTAGTTTCGATATCGTTCAACATAATATCATCTATGGGTGAGAGGAGTTTAACATTGTATGTGATGTATCCAATGGTCAAGGTCAAAGATCAATAGAAATTTGCTCCCATCAATGATGATATTTAGCTAAAACATCGTATTTTCTCTAGAGCCAGCTCCTGCTAGTTTCTCTCTCTCTCTCTCTCTCTCTCTCTCTCTCTCTCTCTCTCTCTCTCTTTTTAAAGGGCCCTGACGTGTCTGCGACGAACGAACAAACACGTTCCCTGACCAGTTGCCTGTTGTCTTATCGTTTCTAGAAAATAAAATGTAAAATTTTTGCGTGACGACTCGATATATTCTTTTCTGTCCGGTGGATGGCTTTATATCTGCGTCAATCTGGAATCTCTATTTCTACAATATTGTACGCCGTGTTATTTTTAATAGCGAAGGAAATCGTTTCCCCGCCACCATTTCGACGAAAATGTGGAGAGGTGTTTTCGAGCAGTTCCGAAATTCTCTCTCTCTCTCTCTCTCTCTCTCTCTCTGTGAAAGCGACAAGTACACGCAGTCATCATACCCCTTCCCCC
Organism: Macrobrachium nipponense; assembly: GCF_015104395.2. Classification (NCBI taxonomy): domain Eukaryota; kingdom Metazoa; phylum Arthropoda; class Malacostraca; order Decapoda; family Palaemonidae; genus Macrobrachium; species Macrobrachium nipponense. The sequence continues at coordinate 82,503,491 of NC_061088.1, forward strand.
CTACCTCCACCCTTACAAAACCCCCCCCCCCCCCCCCCCACCCCTCCATCTCATGCTGGCGAGTGGACTGGTATGATTCCTCTTCCCATTAAATCTAACGTTTATGGGTTATAATCGCTCCCTGGGAGACGAAGTATATGGCCAAAGGGAAACATCTGAGCGACGATGGCTTTGGCAAATTCATTGTGATATATATAGGTATTTCTCGGAGGGGAAAATGGCAGAGCTTCTCTGGCGATTTCCTTCGAAAGTCATTTTTGGTGGGTAGTACTCTCTCATCTTTTTTTTTTCTTTATTTTCGTTTATCTTCATTTTTCATTGGATGTTATTTATTAATTCTGGCAAGTTCTTTGGACAATTCGGATTAGTTTTTAAAATTTTCTCCTCCCTGGGAATGTTTAAATATGCTTGTACATTGTACTACCATGGAAGTAATTGAAGATTGATGATGTTAGTAAAAATATGCATTCAAAATTATCTTCTCAATACTAAGTTAATTTAATGCCATGGATAAAAAAAAGATATAATTTCAGACAACATAACAGCCTGTCATCTGAAAGGCGACACGTAATTTTTAGCAGTATCATTTGGACTTCAGACATGATCTTTGTATTTCAGGCTTTATGAACAAATCATACTCATATATGCCATAACTGGGTAAATATATATATACATATATATATATATATATATATATATATATATATATATATATATATATATTGTTTTTGCTTATTCGATTTTTATCGAAGCTAATAATAGAAAAGTTACAGTGGAGCCTCTGCGATAGAGACCTAATTAATGAAGTTGTAATGGGCGAAGTTTTCGCCGTAAGAGTTTAGCTCTTGGTAATTACCCTATGTTGAAAAATAGAAAGATCGCTTAATAACAGAACTCCGGCTTCATCACCGAAGATTTCGTCAAAAGTTATCGAGATTACGTTCCGTTAAAGACAGCCGACCCGCCCCTCTCTCTCTCTCTCTCTCTCTCTCTCTCTCTCTCTCTCTCTCTCTCTCTCTCTTCTCTCTCTCAATACATAAACCAACATATTCCGACAAAGAAAATGATAAGGTGAAATCTTGTGAATATCCTAATTGATGCATTAGGAAAAAGAATGCCAAAAGCATGCAAACTGTGTAAGGTTTGGTATAGCATAGTCAATCCACAAAACCTAATCAGAAAATGTGCTGCATGCAACATTCCGACCCATCCACAGTGTGCTGAGGTAATGCAAGATTTGAGAAAAGATACAAGAATTTTTTGTTCAACATGTCTATCATGGATAGACAATGTTATTAAATCAAGATTGAATGTACAAATAGTTGAGGATGAAGAAGAAGAAGGAAGAAGAAGAAGAAGAAAAAGAAGAGGAAAACGGAAGAGAAGTAAACAAAATTGAAATGACAGAAAAAATAAGGAAAACAACAAAGAACAAGATAAAGTATGGATGCAGAGATACTCTTTGATACTACATATGAGGCAATAAAGCAGCATACCTACGAAGAAATAAATTACGATATGACAACAGAAAAGCAAATCCCGAAGAGGCTCTACCCAGATCTACACAATGACGGGAAAGAGGAAAAAATAGACAAGAAAAAGACAAAATCTGCAACCTTTTGAAAAGAGGGAATTGCAGATTTGGAGAAAGATGTTACTACAAACATCCATAAGGTATGTCAAAACTATGAAATATATGGTAAATGTGCATACTTAGATGGCTATGGGGATGATTGCAGAGATCTGCATCCAAAAAAATATGTAAAAAACCTAAAAGAAGGAAAAGGATGTAAGTTCGACAAAAAATGCAAATATATGCACCCTGTAGCCATGAATCATAATCAAATAAATAACCAACCAAGTAATAAAATCCAAAATAAGAAAGAAACAAATAAAGAGAGAAATCAAGAATATCAGGTAAAAGAGAAAAGCAAAACCACCAATGAGATATTGCAGAGGTGTCAGCAAAAAATTTCAAAGCATCAGCTCGAAATTCTACTCAAGAGATAATAACTGTATTTATTATGCAAGAGGATATTGCAGAAACGGAGAAAATTGCAGATTCAGACACAAAATGAATAATTATGATGAAGGGAAGATCAAATATTACGGAAAAAGTTGGATTTTTTAATGTCAGAATTTCTTTCTGGAAATGAAAAAAAGAACAACATACCAGAACAGAAGAGACATGGGAAAGTAGAGAAACCTTATTACTACCAATATTAAATGAAGGAGAAAACACGCAAACCATCATAGTGATGAATGCGCAGGGTTTAGTTACGAGTAACTCAAAAAGAATAGAGTACTTAGAAGAACTAACCCAAAATGAAAAGACAATAGATATAATGAATATAAGTGAAACCTGGTATTCCCAAGAGACTGGGAATGATGATCAAATAAAAGGGTTCCAAACTTATAGATCAGATAGAAAAAAATAGGAATCAAGGGGGAACCGCAATATGGGAAAGACAATAAACAAGGAAAAATATATGAGAAATATAGTAACTCAGAATGTGAACTAATAGCGGTAGAATTTGAATCTGAAAAAATTGATGAACAAAGTAATATATAAACCTCCTAATACTAAAGAGTTTAACTTAATAATTGAAAAATTGGATGATATATGTAGAAATCACAAGGGACTGGACTATTCTCCTCTGGTGACTTCAACTTTCCTTTCGTAGAATGGGAAAGAACGAATAGGAGACTGTGGTTGTACTTATACATATAAAAAAGAGAGTAATAGTAGTGCAGAAGATAAGAGGCAATTTGAAAAGCTATTAGATATGCTACTAGAATACAAAAAACATTCAACAAATAAATCACCTGCCAACAAGAAAGGAAAATACTTTAGACCTAGTATTTGTGAACGAGATGAATTATGTTAAAGAAATAATAGTTTATAATGCGAGTATTTCAGATCATTTTTTTTAATGTCAAATAGAATTAACAGTTCATTCCAAAGCAAGTTGAAAATAGAGATAAGCAAGAAATGAAAAAAGTGGGAAGGATATGGAAAATACACTTCTTACAGTAAAAATATAAAATGGTCAGAAATTAATGAAGAATTAAACAAAGATTGGGATAACATCGTAAGTGATGACATAAGGGTAAATACGGAGATATTTTATAAAATATTGGAGAAAATAGTGGATAAATATATACGAAGAAGAAAAGTAAACATCATTCATGCATACCAAGAGACAGAAGGATCTTGTTCCAGAAAATCAGAAAGTGGAAAAAAGGTCTTGCAAAAGAAAAAAATGCATGGAAAGTTATAGAACTAAAAAGTAAGATAGAAAATGCAGAACAAAAGATTATACAATCAAAAGAAAATGAAAAACGGGACTTGGAAGAAAAAACCCTATTAAATATCAAGCAAAACCCCAAACTATTATACTCATATGCGAAGAAGATGAATAAAAGAAGAATAGAAATAGGCCCTCTGAGAATTGAAGGGAGATTAACGAATGAAAAAAAGGAAATTTGCAACATACTGGCAGAACGATATAAGAGAGAATTCACCCCTAGAATAGATAATGAAGATAATGATATAGAAGTAAGGGACGAAAATAGTGAATATTTAGCTGACATAGAAATTAATGAAGCTGATATTGTGCAGGCAATTAATGAAATTAAAATGGAGCTGCTGCAGGGCCGGATGGAGTCCCTGCTATTTTGTTAAAGAAAGTAGTTCATTCTATCGCAAAGCCACTTGCAATATTATTAAGACAAAGTGTAGATACAGGCAAGATTTATGATGAGCACAAATTAGCATATATCACCCCTACTTTCAAAAGTGGATCAAGACTAGAGGCAAGTAATTATAGGCCTGTGAGTCTAACATCACATATTATGAAAAGTGTATGAAAGGGTAATGAAGAAAAATATTATGAAACATTTAATAAAAAATAATTTGTTTAATATAGGACAACACGGGTTCGTACCCGGAAAAAGTACACAAACCCAACTGTTAGTCCACCGTGAGAACATATTCAAAAATATGAAAAGCGGAAATGAAACAGATGTGGTTTATCTAGACTTTGCAAAAGCTTTTGACAAAGTAGACCATAATATATTAGCAAAGAAAATTAGAAAACACAATATCGTAGATAAAGTAGGAAGATGGTTAAAAGAATTTTTACACAACAGAAAACAGATAGTTATTGCAAACGATGAGAAATCAGATGAAACCAAGGTAATATCCGGTGTGCCACAAGGTACGGTGCTAGCTGCAATATGTTTGTTATTATGATTGAAGACATAGACAGTAATGTTAAGGATTCGGTAGTGAGTAGTTTCGCTGATGACACAAGAATAAGTAGAGAAATTACTTGTGATGAAGATAGGAACGCTCTACAAAGAGACCTTAACAGAGTATATGATTGGGCAGAGGTAAATAGGATGGTATTTAACTCTGATAAATTTGAATCAATAAATTATGGAGACAGAGAAGGAAAGCTATATGCATATAGGGGACCTAATAATGAGACAATCACAAATAAGGAAGCAGTTAAAGACCTTGGTGTGATGATGAATAGGAACATGTATAGCAATGATCAAATTAGCATTCTGTTGGCAAAATGTAAAGCAAAAATGGGAATGTTGTTACGGCACTTCAAAACAAGAAAAAGCTGAACACATGATTATGCTTTATAAAACATATGTTCGTAGTCCACTTGAATATTGCAATATGATATGGTACCCACACTATCAAAAGGATATTGCACAAATAGAGAGTGTACAAAGGTCCTTTACAGCTAGAATAGAAGAAGTTAAGGACCTAGACTACTGGGAAAGACTACAATCCTTAAAATTATATAGTCTAGAAAGGAGAAGAGAACGCTACATGATAATTCAGGCATGGAAACAGATAGAAGGAATAACAGAAAATATCATGGAACTAAAAATATCAGAAAGAGCAAGCAGAGGTAGATTAATAGTGCCCAAAACTATACCAGAAAAAATAAGGAAAGCACACAGAACATTAATCCACTACGCACCAGCATCGATAATGCAGCGTCTATTCAATGCGTTGCCAGCTCATCTGAGGAATATATCAGGAGTGAGCGTAGATGTGTTTAAGAATAAGCTCGACAAATATCTAAACTGCATCCCAGACCATCCAAGATTGGAAGATGCAAAATATACCGGAAGATGTACTAGCAACTCTCTGGTAGACATTAGAGGCGCCTCACACTGAGGGACCTGGGGCAACCCGAACGAACTGTAAGGTCTGTAAGGTCTGTAAGGTCTCTCTCTCGAGGTGTTTTCCTCTTTCTTTTCGTCCTTATAAATTTGACGCTTTCACTTGGTACGTATATTTCTTTCACCTCTTGAATTAGAGGAGTATATTTCTCCCATCTTTCAAGTAACTTTTTATTTAGAAGATTACATTTCTCTCATCTTTCAGGCACCTTTCTACCTATAGGATTATATTTCTATTTTCCTTTAAGTATTTTTTTTTAGATGATTACCTTTCTCTCATCTTTCAAGTACCTTTTCATTCAGAGAATTACATTTCTCTAGTGTTTCAGGTACCTTTTTATTTAAAGGATTTCATTTCTCCAGTCTTCAAAGTAATTTTTATTTAGTGGATTACATTTTTCTAGTTTCCCAAGTAACTTTTTATTTAAGAGATTACATTTCTCCCGTCCGTCAAGCACCTTTTTATGTATAGGATTATATTTTTTTAGAGGATTACCTTCTTCTCATCTATTAGGTACCTTTTTTATTTAGAGGATTACATTTCTCCCATCTCTTAAGTACCTTATTTATTGCTAGTGTTCATGACTATGGTCATGGGAAAAGCAATCAACGTCAGTAAACCATTCCATGAACCTCGATTGCTCAATATTTGTGGATACACTATCCCATGAAAGCCTTCAAGTTCTAAATAGGAAATAAATAGTGGGAAAATTTTCATATCAGTTTGTTACCTCTCGTATTTCAAAGGTCCGGTATTAAGCATAGCTAAAAATATAAAGAATTTACGAATATTGATATGTATATTGTTAGTCACTTTCTTCAGCATTTGGAAAATCAAACATTTAGTTCCTTGTGACTAAAGTCTACTACATTTAAGTACGCCATGCTGTGCGGAAATTGAGTTAGAATAGTTGTTTTTTGTATTTAAGATTTCGCGGAATTCGCGTGAAAATGCAAAACTGCAAAAGATAATAATTCGCCGGATATTCAGATTACGCAAGTGCGTTCCCTCCTGCGCTGTCAGTCACATTCATATTTTTTCCCAGGAAAATAATATTAATGATGCTAAAATGCAGTCGAGCCCTACAGAGAGATTATTTTAAAAAATTAAGGTTTCATTTTTGCAGCAGGAATTTTGCTCTCGTGAAGAGTGGAATGATGGTGGTAGGTATCCAATTTCCAGTTATTACCATGTAAGAAATTGGCAAAAAAAAAAAAGCTAATTATGCCTTCGTCAAAAAAAAAGGGGGATAATTTTCCACCAAAATTCAGACGATGTATTTGGGGTTTGCCATTTGAAACCGAAAGGATTACCGGTTTTTCTATGCGTCTATATTATTTACAATTGCCTTTCGCCTCTTTTATCATATTCTCAATTAATTTGTTATCTTTCAGTTTAGTTTATAAGGCGATACCTAAAAATCAAAAAGGTTTATATACATTTAGAAAGTATTTTGATTATGTATACGCAAGTGGTTCAATTTGGGGGTTACCATTTCTGAACGCTAATCCATCGTTTAACCTACTCTATCTGAACTTTCTGCACTTTCAGTTTTTTTTTCTTCATTTATACTTTGCAAGCATCTCCTCTCTACAGCTTACGTCTGCCTCTTTCGTTCGCGCGCAGCATCCACACATCAATTCCATAGAGTAGAGTTGGTTCAACAGTCACTTCGGATAGTCTCCAATTTTCGCTTCGATATCTTACCTGCTTTCCTGCATTACCTTCTTTGGGCTTCACCTTTTATTTCTCCCTACTCCTGTTGCTTAAAACCTGGTACCTTAACTATTGCTGTCCCCGTAGGGAGGTAGTGCTGTCAGTATACCTCATGTGGTTCACCGTAAGCATTACTTAAGTGCCTTTGCAGTTTCCCTTCGGCCCGTAGCTGTAACCTTTTCCGTTCCAATTACTGTACCTCCGTTCATATTCTCTTCCTTCCATCTGACTTTCCACCCTCGCTGACAATTGCTTTGAGGTTCCCCTCCTGTTACACCTTTCAAACCTTTCATTGTCAATTTCCCTTTCAGCGTTGAATGACCTCATAGGTCCCAGCGCTTGACCTTCGGCCTAAATTTTGTGTTCTATTCTATTTATTGCTTTGTTCGAGAGAGCCACAGTTTCATTATATGGAAAATACCATCACTGTTGTGTTACACGAACACACACACACACACACACACACACACACACACATATATATATATATATATATATATATATATATATATATATATATATTATATATATATGTATGTATGTATATTTATTTGTCAGGTCATTTAAATGTTCTTGAATCCAATAACTCGTCATCATTTATTTACTTTTTAAATAGCTCTTTCAAAATTTCTATTTGGAATACCTCGAGAGAGATACTTGTCTGAATTCTCAAGTTAAAGAGAGAGAGAGAGAGAGGAGAGAGAGAGAGAAAAAAAATTTTCTTTCCCTGACGAGCGCTGTATAAAACGCATGACCTTGTTTACTCCGTAACTTCTCTTCTCTTCCGGTCCTCAGCTTGGTGGATTAAATTCCTCATTCTATGTCAGAGCAGCGCAGTTGCAAAAGGAACGCCTCGAACAGAAATGAAACCGAAGAGGAAGAAAAAGGGCGGGGAGAGAGAGAGAGAGAGAGAGAGAGAGAGAGAGAGAGAGAGAGAGAGAGAGAGAGAAAATAATACAACGCGACTGCAAAGATGAAAAGAGATGGATTTCTAACCTTCCGTTAAAGAAGAATGTCTATTGGGCTATTGTCGCGACTCAAGTAACTCCGATATCTTTAGGAATACCTTTCCGGAAATGCAGGAATTATGGCCCCGATGCCTCGAGGAGTATCGAAAAAATAGTTAATTATGGGAGGCAAAGGCAGTATTATTAGCAGAGTGTCCCTGCAGAATTTCTTACTGAGAATTCCACCCTTCTTATTAGCAGAAGTTATTTTTATACGAATTATTACCTGACGCCTGGAGCAATGCTGTCAGAATATCAATACGACCAAAGAATGGCATATTAATGCAAGGAATGCCTTTGAAAATCGTCCATGAATACGCGCGCAATTCGTATAAATAGACACGTACACCAATAAGGCAGTTTAGACTAAGGGGAGCATATTACACAGATTAACCGAAGTGGAAAGAAAAGCTCAGAATCATATTTTTCTGGAATGATTGCCTAATGTAGGATATTTTCCCCTTGGCTGAACTCGACAGAGCCTGGTAGTTTGCGTTTATTCCTCGCTCCACAACTGTTTAAGTAAAAGAGGAAGAGATCATAAAAGTATTGATATCATTGCCATTCTCGGCGTACAAGGAAGCGAGCTACCGGCTATTACCATAACGTTCCGATAAGGAAGTTGGCTATTCGGGGGATTTTGTTGAAAGGGGAGAGAAACAAAGATCAACGTACTCTTGCTCCGATGCAGGTTCTGTTTTTTTGTCTTTCTTTCTTTTTTCAACCACGTTGACCTGTTTCTGTTACTTCCACAATATTTCCCGTCCTTTCTTTGCCGTCTCTTGTTGTTCAATTTAACAGGATATTAAACAATCAAGGAGACATTGCATACAGTGTGCCAGACCTACTTTTACCCGAAATCTATCGGTGCCATCTACACATTTTTGGACACGGTTCATTCCCATTGAAAGTATGTTTTAACTGTTCTAAAAAGCTTCATATTTGCATTCGATATCCACATTTCATTTCCACAGAAAAAATTCGACATAACAGTCGATTTATCCATTCCCACCTTGGCTTCTATAGACAGTATCTCTCCCATTCCCAAAGTCTACCCGATATTACAAGCGATTCCCATTCCCAAAGTCTACCTGATATTACAAGCGATTCCCATTCCCAACGTCTACCCAATATTACAAGCGATTCCCATTCCCAACATCTACCCGATATTACAAGCGATTCCCATTCCCAAAGTCTACCTGATATTACAAGTGATTCCCATTCCTAACGTCTATCCGATATTACAAGCGATATTCATTCCCAAAGTCTACCCAATATTACAAGTAGTTCCCATTCCCAAAGTCTACCCGATAATACTAGCGATTCCCATTCCCAAAGTCTACCCAGTATTACAGGCAATTCTCATTCCCAAAGGGAATCAACACTTTTGAGCTGTCTCACACACTTTCCATTCGTCCTCTTCATTCATTCCCACCATGCCTGTTTATTTTTAACACACTAAATACCCGAACTTCCAGTTTCCTCTTCAAAATATTACTGCTGTGCATTTCTCCTCGTCTGAACCTCATCTGTGTTCATTCAAAACTAATACTTATCCAGTTATTTGTTATGCAACTGCAATTGAGAGTATGGGACGGCAAACTCCATGCAACCGGTTATTTGGAAATTTTCACAACGCCAGGGTAAGAGAATGCTTTCAGGAAGGAGGCACATCTGTAAAGTGAGGAGGAGCACCAGCGGGCCATACAGCGACAATAAAACATCACCTTCCAATACATACCTTTTAGCATGATGTTTGCGCGTCCACTCACCCATGTTGTGTGCAGTCCTCGATAAGGTGACAGATACCCGATCCGTTTTCGTTGCAATTCATAGATTAAAAGTGAAATCGGAACACCAATGTGTATCCTTCAATTTGGAATGCTCCTCAGTGCTTATATGTCTATGTGAACACGTACCAAAGGGCCTATTGCTGCGCGTTTTTGACGTGCAATTATTGCTCTGTACTCGGGCCGTGATGGAGTAGATTCTTTGAACTGTAGGAATGTGTCAGTAAAATTCTCTTCATTTGTCATGGAAGTAAGCCTGTGATAAAGAGGATAATGGGACTGGCAATAAGCGTGTTATTATTGTAAACGCCCGATAAACAGGATGCATTTTTTTCACTCGGGTGCGTTCGTGGAGATTTTTTATACATAATGATTTGCATATAGAGGTCCCCACCTGAGTTCACCAGAAATGTATTAACTGGCATGGAAGTGCTCCTAGGACTATTACGACTTTTTCTTGTTATCATTAATGCCTCATTTCAATTCCTGTGATACGGTGACAGCATAAGTGAGTGCAAACGAACTCTTGCTTGAGTATCAGTTTGATGAAATTGCATCCTGATCTCTATGACAATATATACTGTATGTAAATATATGAATATTTATGTATATGTATATATGCACACACACGATTGTAACTTAGAGCACCTTTAATGATAGTAAACTACTGCTCATCATGTGAAATTTATTTTCGTTTAAATAAGCTCTGGATAAGGTGGCACCGAATTTAGTCTTGAGTCTCTCTCTCTCTCTTCTTCTCTCTCTCTCTCTCTCTCTATATTATATATATATATATATATATATATTATATATACATATATATTATTTATATATATATATTTTTTATATATATATATATAATATATATAATATATATATATATAATATACTATAATAATATATATATATAAGATGACACAAGATCGCCCTCATCAAAATCAAATCTCCAAAACGCCTCCAGTGACCCCACGCTCTCTTTGGTTTCAAGATGTCAGTGATAAGCATGTCTTTTGATCGTTTCACTTCCAGTGTTTGTGTACAACACGCTTTGCTCAGAGACCAAATGAAAAAAAAGGCGGGGGCGGGGGCGGCGGGTGTGGAGTTTCGTGTTTTTTTTTTTTTATTATTTAATCAAATAATTCACGTCGTAGATGATAATTACCCTAATTCTTGAATAAGATTTTTGCACAGCGTCATATTCTGTCTTACCATTGCACTGATACTATTTTATATATATAATATATAATATTATAGTTGGTATATATAATTATATATATATATACATATATATATATATATATATATATATATGATATATATATATTATATATATTTATATATGTGTGCGTGTGTGTGTTTGGACGATTACCCAACAGGTAATTGGATCAGCGTACATACGTACGCGTTATGTATTATGATATTTAAAAGTCCTCATGCCCCTCCCAACAATGGACCTGTGTACAAATAACTCCCGTTTTAGTAAATTGCCCGCGTGGTTTTAGGTGTTTAATTAATGAACAATGTTCCCCTGCTATATCAAATTTCTTTTGCAACTGCACTCCACATGTGATTCGTCATAACTAATTTTTTTTCTTTATGAAATTTATAGCTTGCATTTTTAGTACATTCTTATGATTAATGATCCTCTCCTAATTTTGAAGAGGAATTTAGACGAAATGATGAATTGGTAGAGGGGTTACTCTGTATCTATTAGAAAATAAATAAATTATGATAAATCAGGTAAACAAGTGAATGATTATGAATAGAAGTTTTTTTTATGTTTCAGTATTCAGTTGCTGTAATTTCAGAATTTTTTAGGACGAGTTTCTCACGATGAAGCCAAAATCATCGGTGGAAGATAGAGAGGGTCTTAGAGTTCTATCTTTAAGGCCCCCATACACTGGACGATTGTCTGAACGACTGTCCAAAATACTGCATATGGCTTTGTCTGATTGCAAAAGTGGGCGGAGCTTCGTGTCTGAACGATCACATCGGGAATCTGTCACGACTTTGAGTCTTTCATACACAGATCGCGCGTGTCTCTTTTAGAGATATGCCATGTCTTCTCGAGACAAAATCTTTGTTCAGACTGAAATCGGTGCGGAGATCGTTAATACTGTCTGAATAGTGTGGTGTGTGTGTGTGTGGGTCGATAACGACAATCGTTCAGACAGTCGTTCAGACAGTAGTTCAGACAATCGTTCACTGTATTGGGGCCTTTAGAAAATAGATTTTAGCTCATCGCACAAAGTTAATGTTACGTCCTTTCCACATAACAAAACGCAATCCTTATCTGTCCTTATCTGTCATTCAGAAGTAATTAAATGACCTGATGAAATAGTTGCTCCTGCTGTAAATACGCTCTAAATGGATTTCGGTTCTTTCTGGCGGGAAAACTGCATAAAAACAAAGTGCAAAAGGAACTGAGATCATTAGCAGGAGCAGGAAAGCTTTTCTAGCTAATTGTTGACGCATTTTCGTACTTCGCTTGAGAGCCAATTTAAAGGTCACAATAGTGTTCCTCTCTCTCTCTCTCTCTCTCTCTCTCTCTCTCTCTCTTCCTATCTTTTCTTTTTGTTTTCATTTTCCACCTCATTCTCACACTCAGTCGATTCATTCTGTTATGTTTAAATGAATGGTGGAGTGTTTCCTAGGTCGTGGTAAGGCGAATATATAGATAAGAAAAAAGGCATTAATTATAATGTGTTTTGCGTTCCAAAGCACAATAACTTTTTTTTTTTTAACGCGGTGAAAATGAAACGTAATAGAACGGACTTGAAACAGGAAAATCCCATTATTGTGGGTTTGTTACCAGAGAGACAGAATTAACTAAAATATTCTTGCATTGGAATAGATACTCATCAGTCTAGAAATTTAGAGCGGTGAGAAAATGGCGTTCGTTTTAGAGCACAGGATCTGAATGAGAGGAACTCGCCATGTGATGCTGTGCCTAAATTGAAAACAAGTAAATGAGAGTTTTGTAATCGACTTCTGAAATTTCTTCAGTTTCTTCAAGTCGGTGCATATTTGGAAAGATCGGGAAACTCTCCATTACTTGCGTTTATTGCTGCGAATGAGGTGGTGGTGGTGGTTGTGTTGGGCAGGGTTTTAGTGGCTGCTAGTTCAGAATTTTAAAGCAGAATACAAAGATTTAATTACTGTAGCAGTTCACTGAAGAACGATTTTCCTTTAGCCTTATTGAGAAGTAACGATGAATAAAAAACTGTAGTCTTGTGTTATCAGAGGACAGATGAATTGGTCTATAAATAATTAGAATAAACAATAAACAGAAAAGGAAAATAATTTTAAAAATTCCAACATGAATCTTTTTATCGTGTTTTTATGAAGTTGTTTGCTAAAAGCAGAAGGTCACCTTTCTGTTGATTTCTGCACTTACTTTAAAAATGTATATTTGTAAAATCGACTGTAAGCGGATTATTTAAGCCTCTTCAGGGGTGGAAATAACTTTTCTTCACTTGTAATGGAAACGTAAATAAATGAACGCGCTATTACATGGAATTTAGTAAATTTATATATATATATATTAATTCTATATACATACATACAATATTTATGGTTTTATATGTATATATTAAATATGTATTATATGCTATATATATAAATATATTATAGTATAGAAATGATGTCAAGAAGCTACAAAATAGGAACCGAGAAGAAAAGAGAACACACATGCACAGACATCCGTTACTACTTCATTCATAATTTCACTGGTGTCGCTAGCATCCTGTAATTAATAATTGTTTTGCTTTTGTTACTAGACCGTGAAAATTAAATAGAACGGGCAAGACTGCATCCCCCTCGTCTGCATCTGGGACTCCCATATGAAGAATGAATTTCAAATTCAGTGTAATCCCGAGCATGGTTGCATGAGACCCATTGTTCCAGCGTTTCAATAGATGCTAGGCTGAATGTAGTTATTCCATCATAGACGAGCTGCATAAATAAGACAGTACAGATTATTCTTTTGTTCACTTGGAAGAGGACTTATTACCAATGTCCTACTGCCAACTCGACGCAAAAAAGTTTAGTCTTCTTTGGTTTTATTTTTTTTTTTTTTTTTACTATGAAATATGAGTCCATTTTACAGACACGGAATTATCCAATAAGATGAGTTTTTCTTTTTTTGTGTGTGTAAAAGGAAACTTGTGACGGCATTGTCTTTCCGTCCGTACTTTTTCTGTCCGTACTTAGCTGTCCGCCCTGTTTTTAAAAAGTACTGAGGCTAGAGGGCTTCAAATTGGTGTTGATCATCCACCCTCCAATCATGAAACATAGCAAATTTCAGCTTTCTTGCCTCAGTACGTGCGTGTGTGTTTTTTTTTTTTTTTTTTTTTTTTTTTTAGGCTAAAGTTAGCCATAAACGTGCTTCTGGCTACGATACAGAATAGGCCGCCACCGGGCCGTGGTTAAAGTTTCATGGTCGCGGCTCGCACAGCATTATACCGAGAGTCCGAGACCACCGAAAGATATAGATCTATTATCGGTGGCTTTGATTATACGCTGTAACGGCTGTACAGAAAACTCGATTGCGCCTTTTTAATTGTTTTTATTGCTCTTGATTTTTCGTGTTATGCATACACACACACACGCACACACGCACACACGACTATCATGAAGTGTTTCTTTCGTGCATGTTTATGTATTCTTACGTTTTTACATAACGAGAATAATGATATACTCTTAAAAAAAAAAACTTTACCAACCATCTCGTCCTTACACAAGTTTCCTTACAGAAGGTCAACATTGTCTGAACGCCACAGGAAAAAAAAAAATGTGATTTAAAGCCAGCAGGTATACGAGTATATATAAATAAAACTATGTGTATACGAAGAAAAAAACTGTAAAAAAAAAAAATACCTCGGCCGAGTCGCTGCTGAGCGTCTCCTCCTCCTCCTCCTCCTCCTCCTCCTCCTCCCCTCCTCATTAAGTGCCGTAAGTCATCTCGGAATAATAATGAGGAAGGCATCAATGATATGTATCAATGGAGATACCCTGAGCGGAGGAGTAACGAAGGTAATTCCCAAGTACATCTTCAATGGAGACAAAGAAACGCCAGGAAAGAATGAGGGAGGAGAGGAGGCGGAGGAGGGAAATGATGAGTATGGAAGACGTAGGAGGAGGAGGAGGAGGAGATGAGAAGGAGGAGGAGGAGGAGGAGTAAGACGAAGACGTTAGTATGCAGGAACAGAAACTTATACAATAACTATAAAATGTTGACGAGTATGACTAAGGGAAAATCTGATGAATGTGGAAGAGAGAGCAATATACTAAAGGAAAATCTGATAGATGTGGAAGAGAAAGAGAGCAACGAGAAAAGATCTGAAAGTTGATGGGCGAACTGACGAATGAAAGCGAGAAGCGAACGCGATCGATGATATTCCATGATGTACTACTATTACTGCCTCCGAGCGTATTCAGCGGTTCGGAAAGATTTCGACTCGCCTAATGTTTGTTGATTCCGCTGATGGCATCACGTGTCCTACTTCCCAAGTACTATGTAAATGCGCCCCTCGTCATTATTAAAGGTTATAGCTCTCTTTCCCCTCCTTCCCCCGAAAGGGGGTAGTGACGTCAGCGCACTCAGGCGGTGCGCTATGGGCGTCGCTTAAGGTTCTTTGCAGCGTCCCTTCGGCCCCTAGCTGCCACCCTTCTCATTCCGTTTATTGTATCTCCGTTCATGTTCTCTTCCTTCCATCTTACTTTCCAGCCTCTTTTAACAATTGATTCTCAGTGTAGCTGCTTTGAGGTTTTCCTCCTGTTACGTCTTTCAAACTTTTTTACTGTCAATTTCCTTTTCAACGCTGCATGAACTCGTAGGTTCCAGCGCTTGGCGTATGGCCTAAATTCTATATTCTATTCTGTTCTATTTTTCTCTCCTGTTTTATATAAAACCTTATGGTGTCATCTTAGGTTTTTCATTGTATTTGCTAAATGTTTCTGGGTAGGGTTTTCAATATTTAGATAGAAGGGTTCTCATAAAGATTCTTTACATAAACAGTATAATAATAGAGCCTGTGATTAAAAGCAGACCAACGACCCCAACTATATGTTCAGCTCAGTAGAGGAACAACAATCATAGAGAATCCTATCTAAACTGTATCCTTTCACTGATATTTATCACTGAATGCCTTCAAAAAGGTAAGACATCATCGAAATACTGATATTAGTGAAACTAAGTACGTTCTCAGTGACCAGTATATAATCTTGTAACTGGGTGAATTCTTAGACCTTCACCCTTACTCTCTTTAAACTGGATAGAGGGATAGATCTCAAGCGTTAGTAGATTCTCTGCCCTGGGCTAATCAATGTCAAATAGACGTTCTTTGGAAAGTGAACGTTGTGGAATTCTATGCTGTCTTTGCAATCCAGAATGATGTATTGTCTGTGAGTTCTCGCATCATCCAAAGTGACAGAGCCATTCAGTTCTGTTATTTGTATGTTGGTTTTATCAACTCTGGTTCTATTTGCGTGGAAAGGTTCATGGACAAGGCAAGACATAAAGGTTAAGTGAGGGCTGGCTGCTCTAGGAGCCAGGGCCCGTGCTATCACAAAGTGGTCTTAATCTAGAACAACAAAGTAAAAGTCTCGTATCTTGAACTTGTGAGAAGCTAAACTACAAAGTTAATAAAAAAAATGCTCATGAGAATAAGTAGGGAAAAGAAGATTTTATTGAAGTCCACAGTAAATGTACTGAAATGAAATGACAAGTAGTGTTTTCGAAATGTTGATAAATATTACTGTGGGACTGCTTACAGATATGGATAGAAAGAAGAGTGAGAACATTTGATGATTAGAACAAAAAAGGTCGAGTAAAACTGATGAAAGAGAAAGAGTATTCAAAGCAAGGTGGTGGAATGTAACATGATATAACCGAGCTTTAAAGCTGTAGAGGGGTTAAAGCCGAATTCAAATATGGTAATGGTGTATGGAGGAACATTATTATTATTATTATTATTATTATTATTATTATTATTATTATTATTACTACTACTACTATTTTGGAGGAACAAATCCCCATGGTATATGGAGGAACAGTATATTATTATTATTATTATTATTATTATTATTATTATTACTATTATTATTATTATTATTATTATTATTATTATTATTATTATTATTATTATTATTATTATATATTATTATTATTATTACTATTTTGGAGGAACAAATCTCCATGGTATATGGTTATTATTAACATTATTATTATTATTATTATTATTATTATTATTATTATTATTATTATTATTATTATTATTATTATTATTTTGGAGGAACAAATCCCCAGTTATGTATGTGTACGTATATTTAAAGATAAATCTATTGAGACTGAAAAATGAAATCGAGCAGGTTCCCGAAAGCTATCTGCATAGATTTATCTTTAAATATATGCACATATACTTAACTGTGGATATATTTCTCAAATTTAAGACTCATGTTACTATGAGTATTTTTTCATTATTATTATTTTATTCAGAAGACGAACCTTATTCATGTGGAACAAGCACACCAAAGGGCCACTGACGAAATTCAAGCTTCCAAAGAATATTTAGGGGTTCATTAAAAAGAAGTAAGATGAGGGAGTAGCAGAAATAGCGGATGAAGAACAGACTTCAAGAAGTCCTAAGATCATTAAATATCACGTCCCTCTTCTATCAGGGAAAGAAAAGTAACCATGAGAGGAAGAGGAGGAGGCGGAAGAAGGGGGAGGAGGAGGAGGAAGAGGAGGAGGAGTCACTGTTGGAAAAGTGACATGAAATTGAAAAATAAGAGGTATGAAGAATGAGAGGTGTCTAGTGTGATGGGTGGGTTGATTGATTGATTACCGTAACACCTGGCTTCGAAGCAATCCAGCCCATCGACGCGGAGGTAGGAAGGAAAACGTGGGAGTTTCGAGTTGAGAGAGAGAGAGAGAGAGTTGGGTTTTAAATGCGATGAAGAGGAATAAGTGGGATAGGGTTGGTATAGAAGGGAAGGCAAATAGGATCTGGCCGGAGCTTAGGAGGAGATTTTCACAGAGAGAGGGACGGCGTAAGGAGAAAATAAGGAAAATAAAGGATCGCTTGTATAGAAATGCATAAAAATGTATATAGATGTCTCCCCTTCAAAGGAAACATTATGACAATAATATAGATAAACGTTCGTAAAAAGGTTCACTGTTTACTAGCTGTTCTTTGCTGTTTGAAAATTCAATGTATGTCGATGAGGTTCTGAAATATTTATTTCATCTTAAGACTTTCTAATATTTCAAAGCGACCCTTTTATCTTGGGTTGGGTAGCATTTTACTGCAGCGAGAGAGAGAGAGAGAGAGAGAGAGAGAAGGAGAGAGACGAGAGAGAAGAGAAGAGAAGAAGGAGAGAGAGAGTTTTTTTCCTTTTTTATTCATTACCGGAAAAGGGGGAAGATATATTGACTTTTGAATAAGAAGTTCAAGAGAACTCGCTTCCCGCTGGAGCATTTATTTGGCTTTCATTTTATAATACATTCTCTCTCTCTCTCTCTCTCTCTCTCTCTCTCTCTCTCTCTCCATATTCCATATCTGTTTATAATTTCCCCTTTCCGGAGGCTGTTGGTAGTTCATAGGCAATTTCGTTCTTTCCTTAGGATTCCCCATAAAGGTTGTTTATGGCGCTTTAATTTTTTTCTTTTTATAAATTACCTAATATGGGACGCTCGGCCCACAAAGGAGCAATTCGTTACTGGAATGGCTTTCTTGAATGGAGACCGAAAATAGTTTGACGTGCAAAAAATATACCCGATTTTCGTCTGGTGAAGATTTTCACCTCTCGGATGACAAAAAGAGAGAGAGAGAGAGAGAGAGAGAGAGAGAGAGAGAGAGAGAGAGAGAGAGAGCATGTAATCAATCACTGCATTTTTTTGGACGATACACTTTTTTTCTGATGGTGATGTTATATATATATATAATGTTTGTTACTTTCCGACGGGTGTGTGGATGTTTATGTTGTGCTGGAACAAACATAATTAGATTCGCTATTCATCACGGACTCCCTGGGGAGACTGATGTCGAATCGTTTGTTTCTTTGTCAGTTGTTGGCTACAGAGACTGAATTTGCCATTTTTCATTTTGGGAGTACCTTCATTTTCTGTTTGTTCTAAATATTATTATCTTCTCTTGTTCTACATATTATTGGCTTCTTTAAATTGGGACATGTATCAGAGGTCTCTCTCTCTCTCTCTCTCTCTCTCTCTCTCTCTCTCTCTCTCTCTCTCTGCCGGCTTGTCCGTCCGCCCCATTTATGCTTGTGTCCTACTCGCCTACCTGTCTGATAACCCGAGTTCGCTTCCCGCTACTGTCAGAGGAATTTATTTCTGATGATTAGAAATTCATTTCTCGATATAATGTGGCTCGGATCCCTCAATAAGCTGTAGGTCCCGTTGCTGGGTAACCAATTGGTTCCTACCCACGTAAATAAAAATCTAATCCTTCGGGGCAGCCCTAGGAGAGCTGTTAATCAGCTCAGTGGTCTGGTTAAACTAAGATATACTAACTCAACTTACCCTGTGTGAAAAAGGTTGGATGTTCATCATATTTGTCAATTAGGTGGCCATTAACACAATGCTTGATCAGTTACAAGATGGCAGGACGACTATGCTTGTATGGCTAATTGTTGACGAGATGCTTTAGTATTTATATAGGGTGCAGCAAATATACTAGGTGGACAGTATGTGATAACATTTATTTGGAGATTACATATATATATCTATATATATATATATATATATTATATATATTATATATAGATATATATCTATTTATAATCATCTAATACAATTAAATTGTATTGTTACATTTACAATTAAATTTTATTATGTATAATAATGCAAAACAAAAGCACTAAATATATCTTATATATATACAGTTATATACTCTATTATATATATATATATATATATATATATATATATATATATATATATATATGTATATATATAATAAACACCACCGTTATAGTATAACCCTAACACAAAACCTTTCCACCTACTGTCCACCTGCTTTTGGTTCACCCTGAGTAGGTAACCTTTTAGTTGATGTTGAATGAGCTGAAAGATGGAGGAAATCTCAGATGTTTGTTGCAAAGTTAATAATACACGTTTTGAGAGGAGCTCGGTTTCTTAAGGCAAAAGTGAGATTCTTAGGGTCAGCCACTTCCAGCTATAGGCTGAGGATCAGTCTCTCTGCTAGTGAACAGGAGAGAAAAGCCGTAAGGTCATTTCTGGAAATTCTGAGCACCATTGACCCAGTATGTCTCTTTTTGTGTTTGTATGTATTCTGTTAACGCGTTGTATGTAAGTATATTCATATTTTTTTTTTTTATTCATCGGTACGTTATTCTTTGCTGTCGTTTTTCTCCTGCACGAATGGGCATTTAGCCTTCTTCAGAATCTTGCTTGTCAGGTCATTGACCTTATGGGACTTGGAATTCTTCCATATGAATGTACTCTTGAATCATTATGATAATTCGAACTGTAGTAGATTCACATCAACCGCGCATTTGAAGTCTAGGCCAGTCCCTTACGATGCTCCTGATTGGCTGATGATAAGCCAATCACAGGGCTGGATACTCCCTGTCTCTCTCGAGAGTTCACATAGGCAGGGTGTATGTTTCACCTCTCCTGAGGGATACTTTTGAAAGACGTATCCCTCGGGAGAGGTGGAACATAGATCCTACCCATGTGAACTCTTGAGAGAGACTGAGAGTTTCCAGCCCTGTGATTGGCTTATCAACAGCCAATCAGGAGCGTCGTAAGGGACTGGCCTAGACTTCAAATGCACGGTTGATGGGAATCTACTTAGTCATGTCCATGCTATTACCAATGTCTTCGGTGACACATACAGAACAAAAAAGACAGTGACAGGAGAAAATAAATAATAAAAGGAATGACCCGTGGAAGATGAGTAAGTGCATTACGCGTTCTCCGAGATAAAGGCAAGGAAATTATATTTGGATTTACATCACAAAGAGAATTAGTGTCCGCTTGATAATTAGATCACAGTCTGGATATTATCTCGTTTGGCGGAAACTTGATTATCGTCTTTCTTGTAGCCTTGGGAACGTCAGCTTTCCCGTTTCAGATTTAATAATGAAATGAGTGAATTATAGCTCATTCCGACTCTTATCGTACTTGCTGTATACAAGTTGGCTTATCGTCTCTGGTATCTAATTGATGCGTTAATCGGAGTATGAGAATTGATTCCAAGAAAAGATTTATTTGTTTTAAAGAGAAGAATCGTTTGTTTTAAAGAAATGAATCATATGATTTAAAGAAAATAATTTGATTCAATGAAAAGAATCGTTTGATTTAAAGAGAAGAATCATTTGATTTAAAGAATAAAATTATCTGATTTAAAGAACAGAATCATATGATTTAAAGAAAACCATTTAATTCAAAGAAAAGAATCGTTTGATTTAAAGAGAAGAATCGTTTGATTTAAAGAAGAAAATTATCTGATTTAAAGAACAGAATCATTTGATTTAATGAAAAGAATCATTTGATTCAAAGAAAAGAATCATTTCATTTGAAGAAAAGAATCACTTGATTTAAGAATCACTTTATTTAAAGAGATGAATCATTGAAGAAGAGAATATCTGATGTAATGGAGAGAATAATTTGATTTTAAGAAAAGAATAATCATTTGATTTAAAAAAAGAATACTTTCATTTAAAAAAACATAATCACTTGATTTAAAGAAAAGAATAATTTAATTTATAGAAAAGAATAATTTGATTTAAAGAAAACCATTTGATTCAATGAAATGAATCGTTTGATTTAAAGAGATAAATCATTTGATTTAAAGAAGAGAGTGATTTGATTTAAAGAAAAGAATAATTTGATTTAGAGAAAAGGATCATTTGATTTAAAGAAAACCATTTGATTCAATGAAAAGAATAGTTTTATTTACAGAGAAAAATAATTTGATTTAAAGAAAAGAGTGATTTGATTTAAAGAAAAGGATCATTTGATGTAAAGAAAAGAATCGTCTAATTTAATGAAGAAAAGAATCATCTGATTTAAAGAAAAGAATCATTTGATTTGAATTAGTCTCGTGTCCAGAGTATAAAATGCTTTTACTAATTATTAGCAAATAGGGAGTTGACTTTGAGTACCCTGTGTGTCTGTCTTTCTCTCTTCGTGCTAATTATGTATTTCGGAGTCATTATCCATTTGGCTCGTTAATTCTTTTCTTACGGCTGCCTGCGTTCCAGTAATTAGACTCTGGTAGTTACTGCTAATGATTCTTCTCCTCTTCCGACCATGATTCTTTCTTCCGTATTCCTGGTGCCTTTCCATTCCTGCTTTCGTTTTTTTATTTAATTAATTTTTTCTTAATC
>NC_061088.1:82528087-82555587 GCF_015104395.2 Macrobrachium nipponense
AGGTCCAGGCTTACTGAAGACAACTTCAAGAAGGACTCTCTACATAACTTACTGTGTTACATGCGATAAATAAAAGGCTGCAAAGATTCGAGAAAAAGTTATATTTGGCTCTTATACTAATTTCTTCCTCAACTTGATGCTTCAAATGCCGTGTATTTAAAAGCACAAAATTTCAAGCGAAGATGCAGTGCATTGCTGCTGCAATCCTATTCTCGTTGCATTTTAATACTTTGTTATCTATTTATTAATTTATAATTGATTTTTGCCTTTTAATAAGTGAGATCTCTTGTTTCTGTATTGCCTTTTACCCTCTCTAACATCCTAATGAGCACTGTATTCCTTGGAGGCTTGAATTCCAAGTCGGTGGCCCCTTTGGTGGGCTTCTTCCATATGAATAGGGTTCATCTTCTGAATAATTATGGTAATAATAGACCAACAGCTCATGATGGCAGCCACGGCCATGCCTACCTTGGGCACAAGGACGTCATTGAAAACATTAGCTTTTGATATTTCGTGATTCATTGATTCTCAGCCAGACATCATTAAATTCAGCCATTCAGGAAGCTGAACTGATGAAAGGTACTTTGAAGACGTGATCAAGGCCTCCTTTTCACTGTAAGGCATAAATAACTGTAGCATAACACTTCAGAATAGAGTTTTAATGAAAGTTTGCAAGGAAATATACGTTTTCTTCCACGTCTAACGAGCCTTGTGGCCTCTTGAAATTTTATGCCGAGTAAAACTTCAAGTTGTGACAGTGAGAGAGAAGTAGTTGGTAAACAGCGAGCAGTCAAGGCCAGCTCGTTAACGGAAAAGTCGTTATGAAATGAAACACAAGAATTTCTAACTATTTGTAGTTTTCCGTAAAAGAAAACTATGGGGATGACTTTTTGTAAGTCCGTCCGCCCTCAGATCTTAAACACTATACCGAAGCTCGAGGGCTGCAAGTTGGTATGTTGATCATCCACCCTCCAATCATCAAACACCAAATTGCAACCCTCTAGCCTCAGTAGTTTTTATTTTATATAAAAGTAAAATTTGTCATGATCGTGCGTGGGCACCGCTGTAGGTGCCAACAACGCAGGTCACCACCGAGCTGTTGCTGAAAGTTTCATGGGCCGTGGTTGAGAGTTTCTTACGGCATTATAACGCTGTACAGAAAACTCGATTGAGTGGAAGAGAACTTCGGCGCATTTTTTACTTGTGTGTATACTTTTTCCGTTAATTGATATATTTTGATCAATTCGTTAAGGAAAATTAACGTTGTGGACATTTTCCTCGATTTCACCACAGTTCATTATTAGGTAGGTCGCTCAGAACGAGTTTCCATTTTAATCTTGGTGTCGAGTGAATGTTAATGAGCAGAAAATTCGTGTTAAACAATGATAAAAAAAACCTTGAACTTGAAATCAGCATATATAATGACTTGGTCAGAATTCAAATCATATGAGATATTGTGTTTTTACAGCAATTATTAATAAGCATTGCTCAGTCGGGTTAATTGTTGAATAATTACAACCAGGTATTGATTGCGAGCAGAGGACACATGGGATTCCACTCTTAATTAGATGCTAAACCAAAAGCATCGGCTTTTGGTTGTGTCGAATATCCTCTGTCTGTTGCATCAGAGGTGATTGTGGTCGCACTGACTGTTTTCGTTTATTTCCTCCTCATTATCTATGTGTGTATATATATATCTATATATATATATATATATATATATATATATATATATATATATATATATACATATATAATATATATATATATATATATATATATAATATATATATATACATACATAAATATATATATTTAATATATATATTATATTAATTATATATTAATTTTCCATATATATATATATTATATATATATAATTATATATATAATTTTCCCTTTTTTGTATGAAAATTCAAGTTCACTTGTATAAGTAGGGTTGCAGTTCATGCCAAGGTGTATTTTGATTCGTTTTTATCTGTTTGTTAATTGATTTATTTTTCTCTTTTTACTATTAGTAAGATCTGTTCTCTTTTTCTTTTCTTTTTTTATTTCCCTTTACCTCCTTGTACTTCTCCCTAATGAGCGCCATATTCTTTAGAAGCTTGAATTTCAAGTCAGTGGTCTCTCTCTTGGCTTGTTAGAAATGAAAAGGTTTCATTTTCTGAATGTTAATAATAATATTATAATAATAATAGTTGTTAGTTTGTGAAATTTTCTTGATTTTTTCGTAACTTTTTTTTTATTCGTCTCGTGCTGAAATGATACAATAGAAAGCAATGGTAAAACTACAGACAGTGAAAATTAATGCAGCTTTCCTATCAAGGTATTGATTGATAAAAACATTATCGCCAAGAAACTTATCAGACACTGAACTAGCAATCAGTGAATCAGAACAGAGGAAAACTGTGATCTACCAGTAAACGTGAACTAAACTACAAAAAATGCTCTCAGTTGGTTAAACTACAGAGCTTCAGGTCACTGAAGTTTTGCGGAACAATAGCGTTCCTGAAGAAGGAAAATTCAGATTTCTTTATACCGGATTGTCGTATTTTAACAGTTTCAGGTGCAAAATCAAGTTGTAAACGCCAAATGCATGGCTAGTTATATATGGCCCCCACTTGTTGCTCCGGTGGGCAAATTCCCGGTTTTTTTTTTTTTTTTTTGCCATACCAAAGTTAGGTTGGGTTACTTACGTTACTTTCCATAAGCAGCTGGGTGTGTAATTTGGGTGTGGGAAACATTATGAGATTGTTTTCAAGAACGTTCTATGGTTATTTTTAAGATATGGCGTCCCGCTTTTTCAGGGAAGGTCTCGGTACTCTTTTACAGTTCGGGAATATGCTTCTGGTGCGTGACTTTAGTCCGTAATGCTGCTCATGAGACGTGAAATCAATCGGCATACCTATAAATGGTCCTGCGACAAGATAGAGGCTGGATGGCACCAAGGGAAAAAAATATCCTGTGTAAAATTAGCAAACTCTCACATAGCTACGCGTTAGAAGCCTAATGCTCGAGTTTCCTGGTGGATACTATGCGTTGGCATCGATATTAAATTACAGAACACGAATTCGACAGCGATACGTTCACCAGAGTCGGAGTGAATTTAGAGCTCATATATAATATATTATATATATATATATATATATATATATATATATATATACATACATACATACATACATACATATATATGATCACATTCAGAAAATGTCATCTAAACTTGAAACATTTTGGGCTACCATGTAAGTTGGCATTAAAAGCTTCCAAACATTCATGTATTATATAAAGCAGACAGTCCGACAGGTGGCATTTAGTTCACACTCTTCCTTCCTTTTTAATCTCTAATCAAATTAACGATATTAATATTCATCTCAGTCACCCCTTCGCAACCCCATTTTCACCTACAAATCAGGTCACGGTGCAGCTCCATCCTTCGGACTTTTGAATGCAAATGTAGTTTATATACGAGATTTGATATTATACAGTTTGCTAGAATTGAAGTCAAGTTTATTACGTCACTCCACAAGTTTCCTCCTTTATGCCTCCCTCGAATTACGCAGCAAAGATAGCTCTTCTTTATTATGTAAATGGGGACGCCTTTCCCAGAGAGAAAGTTTTTATTTTTTTTTTCTCCCGCCCGTTCACCAAATTAGCTTTGGTCGTCGTGGATCTCCTCATATTTTGCGAGTGACCAGAACCGTGTCAAACTCTCTATAAACAGTTGGACAGAATCCGAGAGCATTCAGCGATCGACCAAACAGTTTAATAAATGTTGTCGGTAAATAACTAATGAAAATAATTTTCTCATGCCGTAGCAGTATTATAGAATGTGTGTGTCTCTCTCTCTCTCTACCCGCCCCCCTTTTCACCTCGTTTTATAATGTTTCGTCGGCTTTTGTGTAGTGAGCCCGAAGTATGTGTATATTATATATATATATATATATATATATATATTATATATATATATATATATATATATATATATATATAGGGGCCAGGAATCCACCAAACATTGTGAAGAATATTTTATTAGGAACGTTTCATACTACTTCAGAGTACATCTTCAGCTGTAATTATAAATTGTGACAATTTAATTAACAGTAAAATAACACATTAAGACTAAAACATCAAGATAATAAGTTAATTAAAACCCTTAGAGAACATTTAAAACAAGCAATAGACTAAAACTTTAAGAAATATGGTAATTAAAATTTATAGAAACATTTAAAACAAATAATAAGAGGACAAGTACCCTAAGTGAGAGTAGAGAAGGGAATTATTTGAAAACACAGTTCGGCCCAGATCTCAGTTATGCTAAATACAACGTGGCAGCAGCCACGTTTGCATTTAGAGAAGGAACCAGTCTTTTGATGTATAATGACTCAAGTGTCGTTAAGTAATTGTTGGGAGTGCTGTCAATGATTGAGAAATGTGTTTTATCAATATTGATTTTACATATTTTGGCGTGGTTACGGATATTGGATAATTCTGGATTTGTTATTCGTTGTCCTGTTCTGTAGCTAACACCTAAGTGACTAGAATATCTCACTTCTAGTAACCGTTTGGTCGATCCGACGTAAATACCAGGACAACCCGGACAATTAAATTTATAAATGACGTCGGATCTCATGAACGGTGGTAGTTTTTCTTTGTGTGTAAAAAATGTGCCAATTTTTAATGGGTTGACAGGAATCAAGTTTAATTTTAAACAACCTATTTCACTTTCAATGATTTTTCTTATTCGCTCGCCTAATTTGTTTTTATATGTAAAAGGAATGGTACAGTACATAACTAGCTTCTTAACATCATAGGAAGGAACTTGCTCAGAAAAATTATTATTTAAAATTCTATTTACTACATTATAAAAAACATTTACTGGATAAGAATTGTTAATAAAATACCTCTTTAAAAATTCAATTTCTTCGTGAAATAAATGCCAATTTGAGGTATATTTCATAGCTCTAAAAACCAGGGTTGAGATGGCATTAATTTTAAAATTCAAAAAACAAAAACTATAAAAATTATTACCCAAACCCGAAAATGTATGTTTCCTAAAAATGGTAGTGTTGAGTCTATCATTATTCTTAACAATCTTCAGATCTAAAAATGACAAGCAGTTATTATCCTCGGTTTCCATAGTAAAATTTATATTATGATGCTGGCTATTCACAAAATTGGCACATTTTTTACACACAAAGAAAAACTACCACCGTTCATGAGATCCGACGTCATTTATAAATTTAATTGTCCGGGTTGTCCTGGTATTTACGTCGGATCGACCAAACGGTTACTAAAAGTGAGATATTCTAGTCACTTAAGTGTTAGCTACAGAACAGGACAACGAATAACAAATCCAGAATTATCCAATATCCGTAACCACGCCAAAATATGTAAAATCAATATTGATAAAACACATTTCTCAATCATTGACAGCACTCCCAACAATTACTTAACGACACTTGAGTCATTATACATCAAAAGACTGGTTCCTTCTCTAAATGCAAACGTGGCTGCTGCCACGTTGTATTTAGCATAACTGAGATCTGGGCCGAACTGTGTTTTCAAATAATTCCCTTCTCTACTCTCACTTAGGGTACTTGTCCTCTTATTATTTGTTTTAAATGTTTCTATAAATTTTAATTACCATATTTCTTAAAGTTTTAGTCTATTGCTTGTTTTAAATGTTCTCTAAGGGTTTTAATTAACTTATTATCTTGATGTTTTAGTCTTAATGTGTTATTTTACTGTTAATTAAATTGTCACAATTTATAATTACAGGCTGAAGATGTACTCTGAAGTAGTATGAAACGTTCCTAATAAAATATTCTTCACAATGTTTGGTGGATTCCTGGACCCTTTTTAATGCTCTCATCTGATTGTATATATATATATATATTATACACACACACACACACACACACGCACATATATATATATATATATATTATAATATATATATATATATTTTATATATATATATATAGATATATATTTTAAATATTATATATAAATATAAATATATTTATATTGATATGGTATACCTACATACAAACATATATTGCAATACAAGGGTGCCATTTATATTCTTAAGATCCAACGTTTTAAAGTTGTCTGCATATTTACTGTTCAGAAGTCAGATCACACGCAACTCTTCAGAGAGAGAATGAAAACTCATAGCTTCTGTTATTGTTAAATTAAGCTGGCCTTATACCAAGAGGGCTCTTACTCCTAAGACGAGCGTCCCCTAAGTGGACGATTTTCCTGTAGGAGAAATAACTTCGGCGGTTATGGTAGCTCTTCGAGTGTTGTTATCATGGAGTGTGAGCGGTAAAGAAGTCCCAAGACCTCTCATTAAGGCTGGATTACAGATTAAGCCTTATTTTTAGTTCCAGCGTTTAATTCGGCGAGAGGAACGCTTCCAGAAAATAGGCTTCATAAAACAATCCCGATGACGATAACGAAGTAAGACTTTGCAGTAATGATTGCATCAGTATCTTCATTACCTTTTTTAACTTGGGTAGTTTTTGTTGCAGAACTGTACGAATGTATTAGACGTAATTGGAAAGTATATCGATAGAAAGATAATGAGTCAATAACGTAATTGGCAGATGTATCTTTAAAACCTTGTGCACTTTTTTCTCTCTCGATTAGAATTTGTACGTATTACTGTGAATATAGTTTTACGATTTCCTGTGTTAACAAAGGGTAGCAAACCGTATTCATTTCTCGCTATTTTGTGGTTAGAGAATTAAAAAAAAAAAAATTTATCTCATTTTGTTTTTGCTGGGGTAACGAGGGTATAAGAAGCAACTTTCGTTCCCTTGAAATGCATAGTAGAAGCTCCGTGCATTTCCCTTTCTGTAAAATAACTCAATCTGTTTACAAAGGTAATATTTACATCATCGTTTCTTTACTAATTTGTGACAAAGGAACAACTTGTGAACGGCAGAAGCAGCCCTCTGAGTTTTGATTCAAACGTTTTCATATAAATGAAGATTCTGCTGTATTTTTTTTCTTCTTTATTTTAACCCGTTGTATCATCATCATAACAGAACACACCATAACGACAGTATCTGGAATTCTGGAATTCCAGCTGCACTTTTGGGAAGAAGAGATGATTTTGCTTTTGTGGGGCTTTTTACGTTATTGTGTTTTGTGTCGAGATTAGTCATTCTGAATATAATCCCTCTGGAACATGGAAGAAAAGTTGCCATTCAGTGTCCCTTTCCATTACAGAGATGACTCCATCACTTGGCTGGATTAAGTAGGAAGAGGGTGAGGGGGAGGGAGGGAGGTCCTTCGTTGTATTCCATCCTTCACCCTCCAAGACCTCCCCTCCCCCGCCCCTCTCCCATTCTTCGCTGCCTTAATGGGGTATTTGCTCTTCTTGACCCCTAACCCAACCACTCAGCATAATTTTTCTGTCATTTTCTTTTGAGGATCCTTATTCTCTGTCATTTTGCGCTCGAGAATTATCCTCTGCAGTGCCTTTTATCCAGGAGCACTCGCTACGTTTGTGATGTGTTCATTAAAAGCATAGATATACATTTCGTGGCTCTGTAACTCCAAGTGCATTAAGGGAATAAAGAACTAGAGGAAATGAACAGAGGTTACTGAAATTCCTGTTATGTAGCTCAACATATGTTCAAAAGGGAGTCTGCTACACTGCAAAGGAAATTAGCTTTTATGGATTACACACACACACACACACACACACACACACACACACATATATATATATATATATATATATATATATATATATATATATATAACATATATATATATATATGCATTTATATGTATAAAATTTTCAACTTAAGAAGTTCCCCTTATAGAGAGTTGTTTCAAAAGTGTTGAATTGTGGATGAAGCCCCTATGCAGGAAACTTCCATTACAATAGTTTCATCACAGCCTTATACTTACCAGCGGCACGACAAACTCCCCAACACGCGCGCGCGCACACACACACACACACACACACACACACTGCACTCATCTCTGTCCTTTCCTACACCTATAGCACTAGCTATCCATTACTTTCAAGGTCTGTCTCTCATACTTTCTACTAAAACCCCTGAATTGTACTTAGCTTTTCGCACACCTGTAATCGATCATTCTTTGCACATGACTGAACTGTTACAAAACAATTGATATATTTTCACCTAGGGTAACCCTTAATACCTTCTTTTGGGTGTTTTCTTCACATTTCATACCTTTTCAGTCCTTCCTATGCCACACGTAGTACGCAAACCGTACATCTCTTAAAGATACCATCTGCCATCTTGTATTTGTATTCAACATTCACACTTCATTTCTGTAAAGGAGAGTGGACTAAACAGTCACATCATGCATTCCGGACTTGGCATCCAAAGATATGACAAGCTTCCTTCCTGATCTTCTGTACATCCTGTGGCCTTTCTCTATGTATTTTTTTACTCACCTCTTTTTCAGGATCAACCACTTAATTCACTCAGATACTGATAAGAATCTACTGCACCCATTCTTCCACCATCCCCATTAACATTAATTGCTCCATCTTCCTGGATTTTGTTTTAATTACCCTATCTTCCTGGATTTATTTATCCTCACAACATTTTACGTTTATTTTTCACCTTTTGCTGACATTTCTAACACTCATTATAGTCCCCCCAGTTTTCCTTCACTATCTTAATTAAAAGTTGCATTATATGCAACGCAACATCTGCCACTCCACGTACATTCATGAGATGTTATCTCACAGCTTTGTATATAACATTTGCAATGAACAGTTATGAGGACAGAATATCCTCTTCATTAAGTTGACTTTCTATGCCTATTTCATATAATATATATATTATATATCTATATATATATATATATATATATATATATATATATATATATAGCTATATATATATATATATATATATATATATATATATATATGCAAAAGCTAGGTACTATGTCGTACCTCTAAGTAAATGGGGGTACAATCCACTATGATGTAAAATCCTTCTGTAGTTTGAAATATATATTCTTGAAACAGGAAAATATATTTTAGTGAACAAGACCACAGCTGATGGTCGAAAGCTTTAGGTTCCTGTACAAGAAATATATATTTTAAACTACATAAGGATTTTACATCATAGTGGATTGTACACCCAAATATATATTATATAATATATATATATATATATATATATATTATATATAATATATGGTACAACGTTTCTTTGAGTAGAGCTTACCTTCGTCTGTATTCAGACAATAATATGAACGAATTGAAGTTTTAGTGTCCTTCATAATCCCACATCGTTTCACTTACCCCCATTTCTTAAGCTTGGTAGGGACTCTAGATTCTCCGCCTGCGTATAATCAAGGGAATCTTATTAAAACGAACTATCCCACCATAATTTAATTTGAATATTTATGAGGACGAGACAAGTGCTGTTACAAAATAAAGCTACTACCTTGTCAGGGGTAATATGATTCATAGTTCTAATTTTATTATTATTATTAGTAGTAGTAGTAGTATTAGTAGTAGTGAGTAGTAGTTGGAGTAGTAGTAGTAGTTAGTAGCAGCATTAATATTATTATAATTATTTATTATTTTAATTTTATTATAATTATTAGTAATTCGCATTATCTTTGAAGCCACAATAATGTATGAGACTGTATTTTTCAAATACAAAAAAAAAGAAAACAAACAGGGAGATTTCGACCGTTTGCACAACGGCCCTCTTCAGTCAACTGTTTTTTTTATTATTTTATTTATTTATTATTAATTTTTTATTTCATTCAGGCGTGAATGTGGTGGTCATGTTCATGGTTGTTTCGTAATCAAATGAGTCAATTAAATGAAAAGTAAATCCACAGTGGTATGCCTGTTTGATTTTATTTAAAATATAGACTGCTGTATATATTTTAAATAACAAAATCAAACAGGCATACTGCTGTGAATTTATTTCTCCATTATAATTATTATTACTACTTCATAAACTTCGGATCAGCATTTCTACAGCACAAAATATTATTATTATAGTGTGAAAGAAACAAGTGGCCTGGTACATTTGAAACAGAAGTGCGCGCAGCAATAATAATAATAATAATAGTAATAATAATAATAAAATAATAATAATAATAATAATAATAATAATAATAATAATAATAATAATAATAAAATAATATTAAGTTCCTCAATAGTCCTAAAAGCAAATATTCTTTTGACAAAGTTACGAAAATAAGATCAAGAATGATGAAGTGAAAAAAATGTTTGGCAACTTGGCTACCCGGGGGGTGGAGGGGGTGGGGATACCCTAGGAGGTTTATCTGGGATGCGACCAAGACTCCATCGTCGCTAAGCCGATTAATTTTTTTTATCTTTTTTTTGTGGTAATTAACGGGATGAAAAAAAAACTAGACGTAACCAGTTTTATTTTTTCACAACCACCCTTTCTCTCTTTATAGCTTTTGTCCTTTGATTCATATATATATATATATATATATATATATATATATATATATATATATATATATATATATATATATATATATATATATATACACGGACGCACACACACATATACGTATGTATGTGTGTATATATAAATTATATATATATATATATATATATATATATATATATATATATATATGTGTGTGTGTGTGTGTGTGTGTGTGTGTGTGTATATGTGTGTGTGTGTGTGTGTGTGCATCTGCACACAGATATGTAGTTTTATTAAACGTCACTTGTCTCCCTCACGATTAGTGCTTGACGTGTATAGTATCTTTTTGCTCTAGAGAGATAGATAAATAAATTATTATTATTATTATTATTATTATTATTATTATTATTATTATTATTATTATTATTATTATTATTATTATTATTATTATTATTATTCAGAAGATGAAACCTATTCATATGGATCAAACCCACCACAGGGGCCATTGACTTGAAATTCAAAGCTTCCAAAGAATATGGTGTTCATTAGTAAGAATGACAGGAGGTATAGGGAAATACAAAAAGAGATCTTACTTATTAAAACAATATACATTAGAGGATTGAATGCAGTCGAAGAGATGTGGATCCAGTTCTGGTTGAGGGACAGTAGTGTAAGATTTGAAATTCAAAGGAAGAGCTGCACAAGGCATATACTCGTACGTATTAACCTAGAAAAAATCGGGCGGAATACTTTTTATAGATATGCGATGCAGGAGTTATAGAGCTTATGTGACAAAACTATCATAACTGGTTTTTCCAACTGTCTTATAGGCGTTGGTTCGAATTTTGGTTATGGCGGGTACACATCTTATGTAATTCCTATGGGTGCAAATTATTACCAAGGAAAAGTGAATCGGTTATTCACTGGTATTTGTGGCTTAATATTTGCGATTATAAAAGTCATACATATCTATATATACTATATATGCTATATATATATATATATATATATATATATATATATATATATATATATATATATTATATACGTATATATATATATCATATCCATATATATAGAGAGAGAGAGAGAGAGAGAATGTAGCTTGAATGAGATTTAATTTCCATGCAAGGTAACCCTCCGCCACACGTTCCTTATTTCGTCGCCTGCCACATCCAGGTGTTATATCACATTTTCACCGTAATTCCTCACGGGGTGGATGAAAG
The DNA here is from genome assembly GCF_015104395.2 of Macrobrachium nipponense. Lineage (NCBI taxonomy): Eukaryota > Metazoa > Arthropoda > Malacostraca > Decapoda > Palaemonidae > Macrobrachium > Macrobrachium nipponense. The sequence continues at coordinate 82,539,744 of NC_061088.1, forward strand.
CCGCCCCCCCTCCACCCCGGACAAACCTGCACACTGTGATCCGCACGTTCTAAAGAGGATTTATAAACGGACTTTAAAGTGTCCCCAGGTACCGAGTCGTGCTGAAGTATAGCGGACGAATACTCTTGTTGCTTCTCTCGTGTCGATAAAAATTCAAAGACGGAAATGATCGCAGGCACGGCGCAGCCCAGGAGGGAGAGAGAGGTCCTTCTGAACCTTTTATCTTTGCTCAGGCCGACGGATATGGTGTTGTCCAGTCTTTTAGTCTTGACGGCTGAGCTCACCGTTCCTCTGAATATGGCCCCCCTGTATACCCTCATACTGCTCTAACTAAGGGCTCTTCCAGCGGAGTTCAGACGCCTCTCGAGAACCGCCGTAGGTGGTGACGTCACCGTGCCCTCTCGTCGCTCCCAAGGGCTCGTAAGGAAGCGGGGCTTCTTTATAATTGGGCGAGCGGTGTTCCTAATACGGGGGTCGCCCTTTATTGTCCTTGTGAAGGTCCCGAGAGAGTCCCTTCCTCTTCCTCCCCCGAGCGAGAGCATAAAGTGCTATACAGCCCTATACAGGTCCCTCACGCCGCATATACTTGTTGCTCAGATACACAATGGAGCTCGCCTTGGCTTTTGTTGCGTGGCGGTCGCTCTATGGAAAATTGAATGTCTTCTGAGACGCCTCTTTTTTCTCTCTCTCTCTTTCTCTCTCGCCCGTCTTTTGTTTCTCGAGTGGCTTTTTGTTTTTCCCTTTCACACACACACATTCTTCGGGGCTTTATGAAGTATTACTTAATAAAGTCTTTATCAAGTATTACTTAAGGCTGGACATAGTTTTTCAAATGTGTGTTTGTGCATAGGGGCATGGTTATGGCTACGGTTATTCACGAGCGAGTGCGCATGCGCAGACACACGTATATGTATGCATGTATATAAAACATATTAGGGAAAACTCTCGAGTAATGAATCTGTTTCTATGGCCAACGCTTACGGTAACGCAGTGGCACACAAGTTTATATATATCTGAATTTAAAGATTCAAGAGATTTCATCGCAGTGTGTAAATACAGAATTGTCAATGAGGTTGAGTAAATTTAAAAGATTTGTTGTTCTGATCAATGTATGAGTTTATGAGTGGACGAATGAGCGAATAAACTATTAGATTAGGGGTTCTTAACCTATTGATGACTCCAGACCCCCAATGAATCGCCCAATATAGTTCCATACCCTATGTAAGGTTATCGTTGAAAATTGGTGCTGACCAGTATTAATTTCTTCGTCTCCAATAGTCTATTTATTTATTTATTTTTTTTTTTGTATCACGCGTTAACGTCAACTGGAAATTCATGAACTTGAGGTGAAATAGTAAGACCACATATTTCTGCAAACTTCCTTCATAGCTGTTATGGCTGGTAAGCCATTCTTCTATCTCGTCTCAGGAGGAGTACACTAAATACCTCTCTCTCTCTCTCTCTCTCTCTCTCTCTCTCTCTCTCTCTCTCTCTCTCACAGTACCTATACTATATACCATCGTTTATGATATCTGACATTTGGGGCTTGTTTAGCCTTTTTTTTATTGTTGCCCGACGTTTAATTCACTTGTTTTCTCTGTTTTTACAATATCCTTTTATTCATCACTCTTCGTTCTTGGTTGCTAGTTACCATTTGCATTTAAGTAAGTTAACTGGTTAACTTACTGTCAGCTGCTGCAGTGTGAGAATAACCCATTACTGTCAGTGGACCTTAAGTCATTCCTGGGAGACTTGTTGCTTATTCCTTGATGTTCAGACATCTTCCATCATCATCACGAACCTCCTGTAAACGGAAGGCAGACTAACTTAAATCGTCTTGCAAAAGTAAACAAAGAAAAGTTCGTCAACAGAGAATGAAACTTTCACTGAGGAAAAAAAAAACATGCCTACTAGATTCTAAAGATTTATATCACTGTAGATTGTAATATAATTGACAGGCTTAGGATGTTAATGTATTTTTTTGGTATCATGACATGTCATTGAAGACTGGTTGACAAGTAATTTACCCTTATGTTAATTTTTCATGTAGGTATGAGGAAATTATATATATTCTAATTTAATACCGTTCTTCAACGACTGTCTTCCATTAAGTAAGCTGACCGGGTGACAGGAAACCCCGTTAACAAACCAAGTCCTATTTTTTTTTTTTTTTTTTTTTTTTTTTTGCTGACAGATCAAAGGCACTTGCAAGAAAAGCAAAGCACCAAGTTTGGTCTCCATCAAGAAATTAACTAACTAAATCTCGGGGAAACGCAACGCAAATCCCGTTGCTTAAAGTTGCCACATCGCCATCGGCCCAGCAGCCACTGTGTATGTGTGTATACAAGACCTTCTTTTTAAAATGTGTTGATTATGAATGGGGTCTACTACAAAAAAAAGAATAATAATTAAATGAAACTTCCTTCAAATGAAAATTGAAGAAGTGTAACTGGTAAGAAAAGATCATAAAGTTGACGAGGCTTTTTAGTTTTCTGTAAAAGAAAACTATTGAGATGACCTTTTGTCTGTCCGTCTGACCTCAGATCTTAAAAACTATTGAGGCCAGAGGGTTGCAAATTGGTATTTTGAGCGAATTACAGCCTTCTAGCCTCAGTAGTTCTGATATTATTTATAGTTAAAGTTAGTCATGATCGCACATCTGGCACCTATAGCAAGGACATGCCACCACATGGCTGTGGCGGAAAGTTTCATGGACCTAGGCTGAGAGTCTCATACAGCATTATACGCTGTACAGAAAACCCGATTGTGCTGGTGAAACTCCGGTCCATTTTTTACTGTTAATGAAGTGAATTTCGAAAGTTACGTAAATAAATAGCTTCTTCGGTAATATTCGGGAGGAGAAAGAAAACCTCAGCTTACGTTAAATGAAATGGCGAGTGATTGAAAACGACCCTCGTCTGAAAACTGGCTTCGGTAAGTAAGGTCTTCAATGGTATAGCTTAGAGAGTTATCTCTTAAAAAAACAGAGTTGATCGCATGTCCATAAGCCTGCTTCATTTAATTGAAATACTGCGTCTTTGTAATATTTTTAACAATGTCCAAGTCGGGTCAAAGAGACCGGAAGAGGCATAAAACACTCTGGCTCTTCATATTATTTCATGAGCTTCATCATTGTGTGCTATTATTGTTCATGCTATAATCGTGAATATGTCAGTCTCTTGTCAGTCTCTTTATCTATCTATCTATCAATCTATCAGTTGATCTATCTATCTATCTGTCGATCTGTCTGTCGACCTATCTATCTGTTTATCTGTCTGTCGATCCATCTATCTATCGATCTATCTATTTATCTATCTATCTGTCAGTCTAAGTATCCATCTACCTATCGATCTATCTATTTATCTAGCTATTTATCTATCTATCTGTATATGTCTCTCTGTCAGTCGATCTATCTATCTATGTATCTGTCAGTCGATGTATCTATCATATCTATCTATCTTTCCCTCTCTGTCTATCTATACAGCTGAGCGGTCGTTTCAGGATCAGATTCTCTGGAAGTGGGATCTACTAGATCATACGCTTCAACGGAGAATTTTCTTGTATATTTCCTTCGGGGATATTAGGTATCGGAGAACATTATTATGCATGGAGTTACGAGAAGAATATTGTTGTTGAGTATTCCAAGCGGTAAATGCAAACGTATATTTTTTTAAGTCTGGTAATCACGACGATAAGCATTCCTTATAGTATGTGTGTGTGTGTGTGTGTGTGTGTGTATATTATATATATATATATATATATATATATATATATATATATATATATATATATATATATTGTTTGTGTGTGTGAGAGTAAGAACCAAAGCATAGAAGCAATGTGGCTTCACCTTTAGGGTTGTGCCTCAAAAGGGTAATACAAAATGAAAAAATAACAACAAAACAAAACGAAAAAAAAAGCAAAAAAAAAAAAAAAATCTCCACAATAGGCACTGGCAACGAAACAGCGAAAACAAACAATAGGAGAGCCGTTCTCTGAACTTTAAAAGAAAAGAAACGGTGACGGGACTTCTGTACTTTTTTCGGAATCTTTTCTTCGCCCCTTTTCTTCGCTTTATCTTATGTGTGAAAAATAATATATATTTTTTCTCTCTCTCTCAGCTGAAGGCGGTTCTTTCGCCCGAAACTCCACGGCCATTGATGGCATTGCGTCACTAAGCGTTTTAGTTGATGTTTTCAGGTGAAATTTCAGGACAAAAGCGCCATATCCTTGTGAATTTAAGGAGATGAGACTGAAGATGTACTGAGAGATTTATTATTATTATTATTAATATTATCATTATTATTATTATTATTGGAGAAAGACACAGTTCCCCAAAAGCTATCTGTAGAGTTCTCTTTGACTATAATGTATACACATAGATAATTGTGGGCTTGTTTTTTCTTTTAAAGATTCATGCTACTATAAGTATTTTTTTTTTCTTTCTTTTGTCTATCACAGTCATCCTTTTCGACTGGGTGGTTTTTATAGTGTGGGGTTCGTGGTTGCATCTTGCCTCCTTAGGAGTCCATCACTTTTCTCGCTGTGCGTGTTGTTTCTAGGAGCACACTCTTCTGCATGAGTCCTGGAGCTACTTCGGCATCTAGTTTCTCCTTCTGGTTTGCCTCTGCAACTCGAGCCACTGGTTGCTGGTTACTGTCGTTGTTATGATGGTCAGTTGCTGGATGACGACCTCCAAGTACCTGACCGCCCTCCCTGTCAACTGGGCTGTATACCTGTCTGCCGGACGATGCTCTATTTTTGGCACCTATAACGGTGCAAGACGCACGATCGGGGCTAACTTTAGCCATAAAAAACTTTAAGGATATATATATATATATATATATATATATATATATATATATATATATATATATATATATATATATATATATATATATATGTATATATATATATACTTGTAATGCAAATCTATATGCTATTAGTTTCCAGAACAACATAGTAAATATAACGAGGAAAACGTTGAGCTGCAAAAGAAAAAAAACGGTAAGAAAGAGAGAGAGAGAGAGAGAGAGAGAGAGAGAGAGAGAGAGAGAGAGAGAGAGAGAGAGAGAGAAGGCTGTTTAGTGCTCAAAAAGAGGTAATCTAGCCGATAGATGGCGCGCGTAACAGGAAGTTAAACAAACTGATGGAGACATTAAGAGGGTCATTGTTGACCCCTGATATATAGACACTGTCGATCAAATAGCCGTGCTCAAGGGAGGACAGGAAGTGAAAAACAAACCAGATTAACGACGAAGGGTTGACATTCAAATAGGGCTGCAGACAGGAATGACGACATTAACGTTCTCGGTAGAAAAGGAAAGGTGGAGGAAAGGAGAGATGGAGTAGTTAATGTATTCTCCAGATTCCGTCCTCGGGGATTCCGCCCTCGGGGGAATCTGTTGCCTAGATGTGCCTCAGACCATTCGTCCGAAATTTGGAGCTTTCAACAATTACAATATTATGTTGGTGCTAGTAAGTGAACATGCCAACTAAAATGGCTAAATTGTGCGCAATTTATAGTGCGTACGCAATTTATTCGAACATATTACACGACGAGTTGCAACGTTATCTTGGTTTGGTTCTTATAAGCGGACATACACACCAAAATGGCTAAACTATGCGTAATGTATATTGTGTGCTCAGCTAATTTGAACATATCATTGTAATTCCTAAGGGAGCTACGTTAAAAGTATTTTATCTGAAAGAAACATAGATATCTTATTGTACTCCTTTTTTTCACTTTGAAGCTTCTTCCAGTAGCTACAAGTTTCCTGTGAAAGTTACCGACTCTCCTCCCCACTCCCGCCCCCCACCATAGAAGGCGAAAGATTACAAAGGGCCAGAAGACCCGAGCGACCCCTCCAAGGGAATCCTATGGCGTCTTCGGGGTGTGGCTAAACAAAGGAGCATCAAGGGTGTGGAAGCGGGCAGGTGTTGGCGTCTCCGCGCCCTGCATAAGAATGACCCAATCCTCTATAGCCAGATTCACACCCGCTTTGAATACTAAAGAGGCTTCCGAAATCTGAGGCCTTGGGTTACAAAGGACGTCTGTTCGCTGATTTGTTTCTTACCTGCTGTCATGTCGGTCTCGAGATCATATTAATAACGTTTCTGTTTTATCAGTTTTAATTGGCTTGAGTGGCCCGGTGGTCTGACTCGGGAGACAAACAGTGCGAGGACTTATTCGAGGTTATTACATTTAATTACAAATATGAGCTGACAGTATTAATCAGATTTCGAATAAACGGTCGGGAAAAAGAGCAAAAAGAAAACCGCGAGAATGAACCCAGAGTAAAGAATAAACGAGACGAAGGAAGTCTTATTTCCATGAGGTACTTTGTATGTGGAAGGCAAGTTTTCAGTCGTTAGAAGGCTTAGCAACAAGTCGCACGGGGTTTCCATGACGCTTCTTTAGGTATCTGGGTTTCATTCCATTTTTATGGGTTCATCGTTCCTTTTTCTCATCGCCCCCGGTTATACTTGAACCTGCCACACCGAAGTGGGATAACTTTCAATGGTCGTTTGAACTAAGGGATAAAAGGATTTTACAAAAATTTCAAAGTCATTATTATTTCTTTCTTTCTTTTTTTACCTCTATCTTTCTTACGGTCTATGATTTAACACTCGTTTCCTCTTTATCCTCTCACACAGTGAAGGAACTTGCAATTCACATCAAGGTCATGAATTTCAATGCCAAGTATTATTAATTGGATCGTCCACCGAGGCTTTTTTTTGTTGCATAGATTAAAGATTCCCTACCAAAGGTGCTGAATTACATTATAAGACGTGCCTGTTTCTGAGGCTTTTATGTATATATATATATATATATATATATATAGTATATATATATATATATATATATGTGTGTGTGTGTGTGTGTGTGTGTGTGTGTGTGTGTGTGTGTGTGTGTGTGTAATATATGTACATGTATAATTATATATATATAGATAGATAGATAGATAGATTTGTATATATATTTCTCATTTTTATTCCATGAACGTAGTAAATCAATCAGTGGTAAGATGGGTTAGCTACAGGACAACACCCTTGAAAATTTCCAACTGCTGAACCTAATCTAAACCTCTGGCAATAAACGCTTTTGAAAACCACGAAAAGCACTTTCACGAAACCACCATCACCCATTTTAAATATACTTTGCATTCACATTAACCTGCTCCTCACTTTTTCCGTTATACTCTGGTGTTTAAGACTCCCCATTATCTTGTCACCCTCCAGGTGTACTAATACTCTTTCCTCACAAGACTTTTAACCAAATTATCTTCTAGCTTTTGTATGTGATTGGACCACCTAAAATTTTTGCTTCTCAGCTTTTTCTCATCTCTGTTCCTGATATTCATCAGGATCTCCACCTTTCTTGGTCTGTCCCAATCCCTGTTCCCTTTTTCCACTTATCACATCTTCAGTAGTCACTTCCCTCCTAACTTCTCCACATAAAATTCATCTTCAACAACCACTTTCCTTCCTACTTTTTAAACATAAAATACATCTTCAACAAACATTTCCCCTTCCCCTTTCTCCACGTGAAATATATCTTCAACAACCACTTTCCATCCTTTCTCCACATATAAAATACATCTTCAACAACCACTTCCCTTCCCACTCCTCCACGTGAAAAACATCTTCAATAACCACTTTCCCTCCTCCTTTATCCAAATAAAATACATCTTCAACAACCACTTTCCCCCTTCCTTTCACCCTTTCTCTACATAAAATACACCTACAATAACCATTGCCCTTCCTCCTTTCTCTAAATAAAATACATCTTCAACAACCACTTTCCCTCTTCCTTTCTCCACATAAAATACATCTTCAATAACCGTTTTTACTGCTCCTTTCTCCACTCTTGTATCATTCATTATCCCAACTTTTCACATTACTTTTATCGTTATAGTTTTTCTTGCTAATGTTATGTAAGACTTAGTTTGCAAAGTCTTCTTTCCGTCTTCCGGCTGTTAGCAATTCTCTGTGTTCACCTTTCATCATCTGAAGTCGTCATTTATTCAGCATTCCTTTGACAATCTTCCATCACGACTCCGTCGCAACCTCCGTCGATTCGACATTCCGTTAAAAAATTCGTTCACAATCTTCCATTCGACATTCCGTTCACAATCTTCCATTCAACATTCCGTTCACAATCTTCCATTGGACTCTCCATTCGCAACCTTTCATTTGACATTCCGTTCAACAATCCGTTTACAATCTTCCATTCGATATTCTGTTCACAATCTTCCATTCAACTTTCCGTTCACAATCTTCCATTCGACTTTCCATTTGCAACCTTTCATTTGACATTCCGTTCAACAATCCGTTTACAATCTTCCATTCGATATTCTGTTCACAATCTTCCATTCAACATTCCGTTCACAATCTTCCATTCGACATTCCGTTCACAATCTTCCATAGGACTTTCCATTCGCAACCTGTCATTTGACATTCCGTTCAACAATCCTTTCACAATCTTCCATTCGACATTCCATTCATAATCTTCCATTCGACTTTCCGTTCACAATCTTCCATTCGACTTTCCGTTCACAATCTTCCATTCGACTTTCTGTTGACAATCTTCCATTCGACTTTCCGTTCACAATCTTCCATTCGACTTTCTGTTCACAATCTTCCATTCGACTTTCCATTCACAACCTTCCATTTGACTTTCCGTTCACAATCTTCCATTCGACTTTCCGTTCACAATCTTCCTTTCGACTTTCCGTTAAAAAATTCGTTCACAATCTTCCATTCAACTTTCCGTTCACAATCTTCCATTGGACTTTCCATTCGCAACCTTTCATTTGACATTCCGTTCAACAATCCATTTACAATCTTCCATTCAACATTCCGTTCACAATCTTCCATTGGACTTTCCATTCGCAACCTGTCCTTCGACATTCCGTTCAACAATCCTTTCACAATCTTCCATTCGACATTCCATTCACAATCTTCCATTCGACTTTCTGTTCAAAATCTTCCATTCGACATTCCGTTCACAATCTTCAATTCGACTTTCCGTTTGCAACCTTTCATTCGACATTCCGTTCAACAATCCATTCACAATCTTCCATTTGATATTCCGTTCACAATCTTGCATTCAACTTTCCGTAAGTTACCTGTCATTCGACATTCCGTTCAACAATCCGTTCACAATCTTCCATTCGATATTCTGTTCACAATCTTCCATTCGGTATTCCATTCACAATCTTCCATTCGACTTTCCATTTGCAACCTGTCATTCGACATTCCGTTCAACAATCTGTTCACGATCTTCCATTCAACGTTCCGTTCACAATCTTCCATTCGACGTTCCGTTCACAATCTTCCATTCGACTTTCCGATCACAATCTTCCATTCAACGTTCCATTCTCAATCTTCCATTCGACTTTCCATTCGCAACCTGTCATTCAACATTCCACTCAACAATCCGTTCACAATCTTCCATTCGATATTCTGGTCACAATCTTCCATTCGACATTCCGTTCACAATCTTGCATTCAACTTTCCGTTCGTTACCTGTCATTTGACATTCCGTTCAACAATTCGTTCACAATCTTCCATTCGATATTCTATTCATAATCTTCCATTCGACATTCCATTCCCAATCTTCCATTGGACTTTCCGTTCGCAACCTGTCATTCGACATCACATTCAACAATCCATTCACAATCTTCCATTCGACGTTCCGTTCACAATCTTCTATTTGACTTTCTGTTCGCAACCTGTCATTCGACATTCCGTTCAATAATCCGTTTACAATCTTCCATTCGATATGCTGTTCACAATCTTCCACTAGACATTCCGTTCACAATCTTCCATTCGAAATTTTTCTATTCGACATTCCGTTCACAACCTTCCATTCGACATTTTTCTATTCGACATTCCGTTCAAAATCTTCCATTCGACATTTTTCTATTCAACATTCCCTTCACAATCTTCCATTCGACATTTTTCTATTCGACATTCCATTCACAACCTTCCATTCGACATTTTTCTATTCAACATTCCGTTCACAGTCTTCCATTCGATATTCCGTTCACAAAATCACTAATCACACACAGTTACAGGCAGATCCTCTCCTCTTTACTTAACATTTTTGTCCCTTCGACCGCATGAAAATGAAATTACCCCCCCCCCCAAAAAAAAAAGGTTAAAGCCACCAAGTGAATTCAGTTAATTAATTCTACTCAAGTTAGCCCAGTATTGTTCCAATGTGTGTGTGGTATTTTACATATTGCCTGTAGATTAATTATTTAGTTGCAAATCGTGCAGCTGTTGGCTGGTGTGACCTGGTTATTTCTCTTCATATATATATATATATATATATATATATATATATATATATATATATATATATATATATGAATAATAACTTGGTCACGAAGTATATAAAACGTGATGCTATGTATAAATAAAGGTTTTTTGCCACGAAGGAAAAAATGAAAAAGCGAGATAGCCAAGTACTTTCGGTTCCGAACAGGACCGAAAGTACTTGGCTATCTCGCTTTTTCATTTTTTCCTTCGTGGCAAAAAACCTTTATTTATATATATATATATATATATATATATATATATATATATTATATATATATATGTATATATATATATCACACATGGAGGAATGGAGTGGGATCAAACGTAGAGAAATACACATGCATTAGCGCCCAGTCAAGGGCAACGCTATGTAGTATGTTCCATGCTCGCAAGCGCGCCGAGTTGAGGACAAAGAGCCAGAACTGAAACGCTCAATCTAGTCGGCGAGTTTGTGGAGATAAGCGCATTAACGAATGTGGAATGTGATTAAAATTTCATTAAGCCAAATTCCAAACATTCTGGGAGAGAACTAAAAGCAGAGGCTGGTAATCGTTTCCCGTGAATAATTAGCTAGAAATTATATATGCGCCGTGATACGGCTTCCTTGCCTTCCATCCCCACACACTGACAGAGAGAGAGAGAGAGTTTGCGTTCTAGCACTCTTGCAGTTGGGTGAAGATGTGCACTCCACTGTAGCTTTAATTTCAACTTTTAACTCCTCCTCTGTGTCATCACCTTTTGACGGAAGGAAGGAATAGCTTGTAAAAAAAAGTAAACCTTCATTATCAATTAACTTTCTTGTTTACAACAAATTTCTTCTTATTTCTCTGGTAATTTTCTCCCAAGCTTTGTGCATGAATGTGGTAACAAGATTAACTCTTGTCATTTTTTATGTCATTGTCTTCTACGAAAGGAAGGTTCTGGCGAGATAATGTCTTAAAAATGTACCGTGATTTAAAACTAACTGCACGTTTACCGGAATAAAAATGGCCTAGCGTTTCTCGGAAGCTCTTTTGACATTTCGCCTACGTTCTGAAGAAGTTTTCTTCCGACGTGTTATCCAGCCTCTCGCTTCTTTTCCACATCTGAAGCTTCTGAAGGTTCCTACTCGTTAATTTCTTGTGTCGTTCGTCTCTCCTTCATATTGAATTCTCTCTTGCTGTCAATTTTTTTCTTAACCGAGATTGTAATCCGCCTTTTGGTCTGTTCGCGTCGCGCATTTTTATTTTATTTATTTAATTTTTTTTTTTTGTCTTTGTGAATGCAGCTGTAGTTATTAGAATTTGGTCCTCTCGCGTCGCGCTTTTGTTTTTTTTTTTCTTTATTTTTATTATTATTTATTTTTCTTTGTCAGTGCAGCTATAGTTACTCGGATTCAGTTCGCTTCATTTCTTTGGTTCTTGCTTCTGTTATTTTTCAGGGCTTTCAATAACTCTGATGTCAGTATCTAAGTTATCTGCATTCAGGTTCCATCATATTTCCGTCGTATATCCAAGATGACTAAATCCGTCATCTGTTATTTATTGGGAGTTCTCAGTGGGCGTTTTTTTTTATACTTGTTTCTGCCGGTTATTCCGTCTGTTGTTGCTCTGAATTTTCTTGGAAACTGTTTTTTGGTTCTTCGTAGCATAGATTTCGATTTTTATTTTTATTAAAGGTTTATTTGTCGCCTTGCCTTGCTTTGGTGTGTAAGTTTTAATCACTTTGTGTTGTGAAGTTGTTTTTCATTTCTTCAAGTTTTATGGTTTAAATGTTCTCTCTCTCTCTCTCTCTCTCTCTCTCTCTCTCTCTCTCTCTCTCTCTGTGGTAAGTTTTAGTCTTTGAGCTTTGCGATTTCAATGGCCTCTTTCTCTCTCCCTCTTCAGTGTTAATCTTTTTTTATCTTTTTTTACTTTTGAGTTAAGTTTTGCCGTTCAGATGTCCTCTCTCTCTCTCTCTCTCTCTCTCTCTCTCTCTCTCTCTCTCTCTCTCTCTCGTAACCGAAAGCCCACATCCCGACAAGGAAGGAAGCTGGTTATCATTACACAGCAGACTGTCAGCCTCATCACAACTGAAGTACCGGGATTTGAGGGATTATGTCTATTTACATAAAGACTCCTTCTCAGGTAAAGCTGAGACGTTATTCCTCGTCTACTAGAAGAAAGGGTGAGGCCACTTCTTCCGTCTCCATTTTATATATATATAATATATATATATATGTATATATATATATATATATATATGTATATATATATATATATTATATCTATATATATATATATATACGTTTATATATATATATATATATATATATATATATATATATATATATGGATATATATTTTCTTTCGTCTTTTTGTTATTAATAATAATTTTTTTTTTTGTTTTTTTTTTTGGGAAATTTGTGTAAAAATTCATGATATCAAATTGTATATGCTCCCGTGTTTTTTCAAAATGTACTGTTTTTCTGGGAGAATCACTTGTTTTACTGCGTGTATCCTTCAAGGTGTGGCTTCCCTCAGGCGGTTCCTCCTTTCTGTAGAGTGAAAATCGCCCTTATTGCTTGCTAATCTTGTAGTGTCAGTTTGTATATTAAGCTTTCTTTTGACTATGTTGTTCTCTGTAAAATCAGTTTGCCTCAGTAAAGGGTCCGAACAGGACCGAAATTACTTGGCTATCTCGCTTTTTCATTTTTTCCTTCGTGGCAAAAAACCTTTATTTATATAATATATATATATATATATATATATATATATTATATATGTATATACTATTATATTATACATATAAATTATATATAATATATATTAATATATAATATATATATATATATACATATAAATATAATATAATATATATATATATATAATAATACATTAATATTTATATATTATAATAATATATATATATAATAATTATTATTATAATATATAATATTTTATATAATAATATTTAATATATTATTTATTATACTAATATATATATAATAAAATATAAGAACGGTGTAGGCCGCTTTTACGTTTTCACTAAAACAATTCATTGGAACTCTTCCTTCTAATAATTATTAGTGTAGCAGATCTTAATATCCTGAAGCTTAGTTTATAATATTTCTTGAGTTTGACGCATCTCTCGTTGTCAATAGTGTTCAAATCATTTATGTGTGGTTTCCACAATGTTATTATATGGCGAGAATAAGGTTACTGGTTGTTAATTTGTAAATATCTGCCACTTGCTTGCATACATTCGTGTAACCTTACGATATTATGTTTATGTACGTAGCACAAAACGGAATTGTATATATTTGTTCTTTCTAAATTAATTATGAAGATTTACGGCGACCCCATGTTGCTATTTGTATGGCTTCCCTGATTTTCTGTCTGTCCTTTGATTCATGACTTAATACCACATTCCTTACCAGCTCAGCCAGTGCACTGGTTCGATTCTATCCTTCTTGAGCTGAGTCGGTTGCCTCCGTGGTAATGATGTTATAAAGGGGAATGAGGTATACCTGGCATTTCATTTTGACTTTTGCACATCCGGAAAGACTCATTGTCTCCATTATGTTGTATTGTCATGGTACAATCATCCTTTGTCGAGAGAACTATGCCAGTTTTAAAGTGAAATATGACAATCAAGCTATGTTCACTTTGCTCTTCGTTTTGTTGAAAGACAAGTCACAGAAAAAAATATATCATAGCAGAGAATGATCATCACCGGTTTGAATTCATTTTAATTAATGTGGCTATAATACATTAAATCACCTTTCCACAGTATTTTGAAAAAATGTAAACCGATTAATTATGAAGTTGAAGCTTTGGCGAATATCTGTCTTCCTAGAGTAACCCTTTTGTAATTCATAAAGCAAGAGAAATTTAATGGACTTTGCTTCGAAATCTTACGAAGTGGTCTTGACAATTAATCAACAATATCATCATTACAATTCCAGTCGCCCCCCTCCCAACCCCCACCCACCCCCTCCCTTGTTTGGTTTTCTCATATTCTCTGTTACTGTATTTTTAGTCTTGTCTCTCATTGTTGGCTGTACATAGCTACATTCAATAATGCTGTTTTATGTGTATTCTGTTGGCATTCATATCAAAAGTACTGTGTACTTTTAGGTTCAATTATGAGTCTTATTTATTCTGTAAAGAACTGTATTATTGTAATTCTGTATCTGGAACAGAGTACGTTCATTTCTACCTCTTGATAGGAGACACTGGACTAACTGCGAGTGGTAGCTTTTATTTTAAAGAATGAGGCAAAGATTTTGCGCGCATGGAGAATTGAAATACAATTAAATTAGAGTATTATTTCAACTAACTGAGCCAATTTACCCTACAGACCAAATGCTTTGGTAACGCAGATCACTCGTTATGAAATAAAATTCATGTTAGTGGCTGTCGTTCACTCAGTGGCTTTAGAATATCTAAAAGTCAGTCTTGGGCTTGCTACTCTGAATTCGTTAATGCCTGAAGAAGCTGAAAATAAAATTGTTTTTCTCTTTTGTGTTATGAAAGATTTTTTTTTTTCGTCAACCATCTTGGTAAGTCTGACCAGTCATTTTTTTTTCTATGTGTGTATGTGTGTGTGTGTGTGTGTAGGAGTGAAAAGTGTACTGTCATTTGTATCTTACAGGAAATGAATGTGTAAAATATAGGAAAACAGGCTGTAAAAAAAAAAAAAAAAATTATAGAGGCTCAAGAAATCTTTCAGCAAAATCATATATTCCATTGCACAGGTTCACCGACATATTCTCTTTACCTGTTTGAACTAAATCCGGGATTAGCTTGGAACAATAGCTGCTAATTATGCTTGATTTTATCGCTGTTTGATAATCTCACTTGACAGCTCGGCGGATGGAGCGGATCCTGTTCCCCATGAGTTAGATTCATTGCAGAGAAAAGGGCGAATACCGCTGGGTAAATTAGACGGTAATAAAACTGGCACAATGGTTGCTATCACCGGATCATAAATATCCCATAATGAAGAATCCTTTAACGGGATCCTTTGTGCTTGCTGCCATTATCCTATTTTCCTTATGACGAAACCCCAAATGGGACCGAAGCAAATTGTTCTGTTAGCACGAATGAATTTTCATGAGATGCACTGAATAATCTCCCTTTAAATCTTGCTGACAAAAATTGGAGTTCAAGTAATACATCGTAGATTTGTAAAGGGAAATTAAGATATCATATATGTCTATTCTTTGGTAAAGTACTCAGCGAAGAATGCATCCATTTTTTAAAGCACGACTCTGTGTAAAGGAGATTTCACGAGAATCTTGTTAAATACCAGTCTTGTAGCCATACCTAATGCCGGTTCTGAGGTCGGACACCGATAGCACCAATGTACTCCAATCTTTATGGACGATTTTGAGATAAGACTTAAGCTGCTGCCGTTCCGTTATTGACAGTCATAAGTAGACGAGACATAACCTGACAAGCACCGTTAAGAAGTGTTTAATTTTGTCAGCTTTGTTAGTTCCTCGTTGGACGAGTGGTTTTCGCGCTCGCCTACCAATCCTGTGATCCGAAGT
>NC_061088.1:82558087-82563087 GCF_015104395.2 Macrobrachium nipponense
ATATGGGTACATATATATCTATATATATATATATATATATATATATATATATATATATATATATATATATATATATATATATATATGTGTGTGTGTGTGTGTGTGTATATTATGCATTATGCGCACCTGCATGTATATCTCATTTCTTTAGTCTGTAAATATTAGTATGTCTTCCTTATGAAGCATTTTTTGCAGCTCTGATCTCTCATCGTTATTTGCACCGACGTCATTGGCCTACTTTGAAAATGTATGTATTTGTTTGAAGTTCCTTTTGTTATATCTTTCAAACCTTTTACTGTCAGTTTCAGTGTTGGATGACCTCGTAGGTCCCAGCGCTTGTCCTTAGGCCTATATTATATTATGATAGCGCTCCAGTCATAATTATGCCCTCTAACATTGCGTAAAAGCATTCTCGAAAGCATAAGGAAACTTGCGCCACATCCATATGGATTTCTTTTCAAAAATAGATAAAAAAAAATAAAAAAAAAATAAATAAAATAAATAATTAAGAATAAATAAATAAATAAAAATAAATAAATAAACTATAGTCATTTGACACTTAGTAAACGATGGTTCTGTTCCGCAAGATATTATATCGGTGCCTTATACTTATTTAAGTGACGAAGATCAACGGCATATCCGATGGGAACTCAACATGAGAGACACAAAATTGCTATTAGGGCCTCAAAATCTTGCAAAACTGAGTCTGTCACACATATTAATGGTCTCGATTACTTGGTCAAAACTCCGGAAGAACTCTTGATACTTCTCGAAGTGGCTAAATGGGGAATAATAATATACTTTGCCTTGCAACGCCAGGGTAATATGCAAATTATCATTATCATCATCATCCTTCTGTCTCATCCAAGTCCTTGCAATATCTTTCCAGCATTTTCTGCTATCCTTGATATAACATTTAGCTACTTGAACAACCCTTTTTCCACACACCCCTTCAATTTGTTTCAAGTATTCCTCTCCTTCGACATTTTATGGATCCTCGCTCTCAGCTGGCCTTATTTTTCCCGCGAAGTATGTCATTTTTCTTAATCATTCCACGTCCTCCAGATCGTGTACCTTTCCGTCTTCTTCTTCTTCTATCTGGTTCACTTATGGCCCTCTTATTCTCCTTTTCCCTTTCTTGAATATTAGAGATGTCTCGTTTTTAACGGTCATTTTTGCTTTCCTTGTCGTCCCTTGACATCTGGGCAGACTTGGGGTAATTTTATTGTTGATGCATGAGCTCCTCCTTTACACCTCTCACGGTAAATCTATCTATAACAATAATATCCGAGTGAATCTTGTTTTATTCCTCCCCCGTGTGACACTAGGGAAGACACGACACAGCCACCCACCTTCTACGAACCGGTTTGTCCGCCCTGGGTGCGGCGAGGTAGTAGGTAAGCGAACGGGAGGGTAGGGGAAACATCCACCCTGCTGTTAAGAACTTGTTTGTCCTGTCCCGGTGGGGGCTTGGTAGCTACGGGAAGGGGAGTGTAGGGGAGACATCCACCCTCCTGCTGCAAACCTGTTTGTTCGCCCCATTAGGTAGGTGATTGAGATGGTAGAACAGACAGCAGTGGCAAGTTTCAGCGCAAGTAGCACGCGCCAACAAGCTCGTTGTGTAATATGATCCTAGTGTCACCGGCTGGTGAGAAGTCCTTAGCATAGTGTTCTCTTTGACCGAACCTTTGATCTGCAAAAGATTTAATCATCGGCATATTTCAAGGGAAAATTTACTAAAGTTATAAACTGCACGTTTCGTGATTACCAGAAATCTATACTTCTCTCCGCATTAATGGGTGTTCTCAGAACAGGATCTGAATCTTAATGGCGTCTTCGATAAACATTTCTTAGTTACCTTGTAGCTGTCTGAATTCATGGTTCATGTCTTTTAATAATATTTTTTATAAGCGATTAATCATTTGTTACCAAGGTTTCGTTTGCGTATTGAAAAGCTCTATATGTTTGATCTTATTTTCCATTTTTGGTTTATTTATCAAAACAGTTTATAGGCCCAGGCTTACCTACACTCGTCGATAAAAGTGATCTCTGTTCATCGCAATACAACCTAATCATTCATTAATAAATCAGGTTGATTTGTATTGATATCTGGTCGACAATTTTGTGAACATATTTTTTTTTACCACTTATTATTGCTTACTCGGGGAGTAAGCCTTCAAGCTACTTTGTTTTTCTTGTTGTTCTTGTTGGGTGGTAAAAAAACCCAAAAAAGATCTGAGAAAGGTGTTTCGCGTTGAGTTAAAGATACAGGAATTTCAGGATATTGCTATTTATTTATTAGAATGAAAATGTAAAAAAAAAAATGATGTGCATGTTAAACAGTACAAATAAATTATTTCAAATAGAATATAGCGTATTTATTTTAATTTTCGTTGATGAAACAACGCTCTATTTTATTGTATATTGTAGCACGCACCCTGAGTAAGCTGGAGGTCGGATCATGCCTTGTTTTTTTTTCTGACACCAGAAACAAATGTACTTCTTCTCTCTGGTGCGTCTGTATCTTTTGTAACGATATACAAATAACGCTTAATGAACATAACATTTCTTCCTGTCTTTGTGCACCTAATCCTCGTCGCCTTTCTTTGTTGGTAATGATATAAATTATTCTATCACAGCGCTAGTTAAAAATGCATATTATTAACAGCTTGTGCATTAATCTGCTGCAGTTCGGTGCATATAATTTCCTATTGCCAAGAGTAAGTCAAAAAGATATTTTTATAAACTGAATTATTTATTAATTTTTTAACAAACTATAGACAATTTTGTTTGAATTAGTCTGATTATTGCTATACGTTTCCTTGTTTCAAATATTAATGTTTTTATTTCAATTAGTCTGATTATAATTGTTTTATTTTTCAGTGTTTCAACTCTTAACTTTTGTTAGTGTCTCGGATTTTTATCTTTCGAGTTTTAAGATGCAAGATACATTTTACAGAACAGCAATAGGTCTAATTGCTCTTTCAGTTATCGAGCACATTTTGATTATTAACTGTTTCCATTTCAAGCAGGTGTATCTGTCTGTCTTGTCACAAGCTATTTGTCCTTATAAAACTAAAAGGATTGTTCTTTCACCTCCAAAAGCTCTTGTTGGATATTTTTAGCCATTATAAGATGCTATAATATGGGATTGCGAGTGTTAAGACGGTAAAACCAACTATGAAAGTATCCCGTAGGAGTTAGTGTCTTCAGTGTACCTCAAGCGGTGCACTGTAGGCATTACTTGGGTTCGTTGCAGCGTCCCTTCGGCCCCTAGCTGCAGCCCCTTTCTTTCCTTTTACTGTTTCTCCGTTCGTTTTCTATTTCGTCCATCTTACTTTCCACCTTCTTTTAACAATTGATTCATTGTGCAACTGCTTTGAGGTTTTCCTCCTGTTACACCTTTGAAACCTTCTTACCCTCAATTTCCATTTCTGCGCTGAATGACCTCATAGGTCCCAATGTAGAAAGATTCGATCATACAAAATGTACGAGAGGAAGATGAACGAGCTTCAGGAAATTTATCAAATTCGCCAGTGCTCCTCGTCGACTACCGAGCCGACCCAGCAAAAGGCCCCAACAGGGTCTTCAGATAAGGCCGAGGCTAGCATACCTGTGTGGGGGGGGGGGGGGGGGGCTGATCACCCCCTTCTCGACAAGGAGGAGATGATGTAAACGGCGATTATATTGTCAAGTTGATGAATGCCCGAACCGATGACGGCCTCTCGTTTGTCATTTGGAAGGAGCCTTGTCCTGCCGTCTCGACCCTGAAGGCTGTTGGCGGAGATATTCTTTAGAGGCACTTTTTGTGCCATTAATTTTTTCGACGTGATATGAACGCCTTTCTTTGAACCCCAAACTCACCCCACCTCCCCCCCCTCCCCTCCTCCTTCTTATTTTCCCCTTATCATATTGCTGCACTGGCAGCATATTGGATGTTGCGAAATGTATGAAATCTCTGCATAAAAACTTCCGTTGGATCCCGTTAATTGTCGTTTTTAGGAAACTTTGATTTCGTAAGGTCTTCTGCAGCGAAGCTGTTTTCAGGATTTTTCTGATACTTCGCTCAAGGACGCTCTGATATATCTCAGTGTTGAAGGAAATGGATGAATACGAATAGGCAAGGATGAAATTCATCCGAAACCTGTTTCTTCCTAAAGCACTCAGAAAAGGAGTTCTGCAATACAGCGTAATCCAAACATTGAACGATGATACTTTAACAGACCAAACTTATCATAAGTCATTATAGCAGGTGTTCCCAAACTCTCCTTACAGAGATATCTAGTGACTAATAATGAATCAAAAAGTACAAGGTTCGCCATATCAGCTGTCATAGCTGTAAAAAGAAAGAAAACATTATTACACAATCACTGCTTACCTGTTAACCAACTTTATGTAGCTATCTATCTATCTATCTATCTATCTACTATCTATATATATATAATATATATATATATATTATATATATATATATATATATATATAAATATTGTGTGTGTTTTGAACCTCTACATATCTCCTTCCTTTATATTTCAAGCTGCTTCCCATACCTTGAGAGAGAGAGAGAGAGAGAGAGCAATAAAAAAGAGAAACGAAGAGAAAAATGTCCCGAGAGCATGAGAAATTGCCAAGCAAACTTCTCTTTAGGCGACCCTTCAAGATGTACTTGATAAAGAGATATGTCTTCGGGCGGGTGGTAGGCCGGGGTGGGGGTGAGGACAGGGGGATTGTAGGGATGCTGGATCACCAGGAGATAACCGAGCCTATCCTCCGCGTCTGAATGGAAGCCTAATTATATTTAGACGTGATCCTTATCGTGATTGGCAGTATTTTACCGGTTCATGGGACGACGAGAGACGGGATAATAGCTTGTGTAATTTGCTGATGATGCGAGACTTGCTCAGGAGCTAAAAGGACCCCGGCGGTTTCGTCTTTGCATAGTCAGAGGCCTGGGCGTTGAGGGAGACGGCTGTTCCTTTCTTTTCATTAATTAATTTATT
>NC_061088.1:82565587-82578087 GCF_015104395.2 Macrobrachium nipponense
AGACTCGTCTTGTACCTTCCGTACCCTGTCTTCAGTTTATCTTAAGCAAACTTCGATGTCAAGATTACCTTGAGACAATAATGGTTCTCTAAGACTCCGCGGTGATCCAATTATGAGATTATGTATAACCAAAATAATAGGCGTTATTTCATGGGTATATTAATGCTGGTTAAAAGTTAATTTAGTTTAAGCAGACCACTGAGCTGATTAACAGCTCTCCTAGGGCTGCCCCGAAGGATTAGATATTTTTTACGTGGCTAGGAACCAATGGGTCAATAGCAACGGGACCTACACCTTATTGTGGGATCCGAACCACATTCTATCGAAAAATGAATTTCTAATCACCAGAAATAAATTCCTCTGATTCCACGTTGGTAGAGAGGGGAAGCAAACTCGGGCTACCAAATCGGTAGGCGAGCACGTAAACCACTCGTCCAACCGGGAACTGAGTAATGCTGGTGAAGTTAGTATAGATATGGATTTTTATTGTAAATCCGAAACTCTTTCATTATCATATTTTTCGAAGGCTCTGATGATGAAGGATGGTTGGGATGAGTGACAAGTTTCAGCTTAGTGAATTTTTTTTTTCTTTTTTTATGGCCTCCCCTCCCCCCCTTTTTTTATATCCTTATCTGCGTGAGCGAGTTTTGAAAAGAGACAAGGAAAAAGCCCATAAAATCCCTTTTTATTACATTTTTCTGAATAAGGTCAGTGATACCTTTATCGAGCCATCTCTGTTTTTATTATAATTTTTCTTTTCTATTATTTATATGGAAACATTTTTCTTATTAGATAGTTGATTCTCAAGGATACATAAATCCATAAGCTACTTCGTAATAATGAAACTGTCGTCTTAATTTTAAATACTCAGTCGCTCTAATAGTAAGATTTAACTATACTCGGTTTTTTTCCATCTGTCCATCCACCTGTGGTGTTTGCGTATGGTAACACTGCGTCCCGGGCTTTTGATAGTTACATTCAGCTTACATTCAACAATAATAGCAATATCCTATTTCGAATATTAATGGTGTAATTCGCATAGAGTAAATTATTAAAAAACTTTTCAGTTGCAAATGTACACCCAGATATCCTTTTATTTACCTAAAACTTACACATAGCGTAACTATTTAAAGCCCGGGAGAGCAGTATTACCATACAAAAACACAACAGGCGGATGGAGAGATGGAAAAAAACAGAGTATAGACGGATTTGAATACTCAGTCGCTTTACTGGATTGATTTATATGTATATTTGTCATCAGCTATATTCGTCGTCCAATCTCTTTACATAAAAAGAAGCAATTCCCTTGAATACACTCAGTTGATTCTTATCATTTTATTCACTTTAATATTTCAGGTCAACGGTGGCAACCTGTGTGATACCTTGAACGCTTAATACCTTCCTGTACTTTATTTTGTTAACTGTATCATATTCTTTTTACACCCATAGTGTTGTCTTCAGTTAAATCTCTCTCTCTCTCTCTCTCTCTCTCTCTCTCTCTCTCTCTCTCTCTCTCTCTCTCTCTCTCTCTCGCCTTTAAAAGAGAGCTTTTTACTGCAGACGTGGAGTTAAATCTGGAAATTGTTAGGAATCAGGTCAGCTATTACGTCAATTTACCTAGCTGTCAATTACCAGCCTGGGAGTGTGCTCCCTGTTACGGTATTTTTAGGCAGATTTCCGTTGGCTATCAATAATTAGGAACCATTTCGGCATTGTCATTATTATGTATCAAGAGCTTCATTATCGCTGTTGGAATCAGTGGTTATTATTGTTACTGTTGATGATGTAAATATTTTTTTAGTGATGTTGTTTAAGCATTATTGCTGGTGGGTGCAGTAAGATGGAGCATTTTCATTATTATTATTATTAAAATAGACTTGAGAGGGTCAAGTGCCAGCACCACCAGCTGATTTAAAAAAAAACGGGGAATACTTACTCGTATCCTTTAATACCTACCCAGTTATTGGAGAATTTTATATTCGTTTGTAATGCATGCATACATACATACATACATAACCAGAAAAACCATAGCTTATGCGTCGTTTCAGCTCTCTCTCTCTCTCTCTCTCTCTCTCTCTCTCTCTCTCTCTCTCAAATAAACAGGTGAATGTACCTTCGTTTCAGTTAAACTCCAGCGTCTTAATTACAGGTGGAATAACAGAGAGAGACAGAGACAGAGACAGAGAGGGAGAGAGAGAGAGAAGGTCCGCAACCTGTTGGAACAACTCCCTTCCAGGTAATGGATATACAGGCGAATGAAAGCGTTTTAAAAATATTCAAAGCGCTGGAAAATTATTATGAAGTGTGACCGGTATCGCGGAAGTACATTCTCTTCTCCTCCCCCCCTCCCCCACTTTCATCCTTCTCAGCTCATTCATAATAAAGGGGTCCCTGCTACTTTGAAGACAGACTCCAGTGTTTCGCGTCAATGTTTCGACTCTGTTTTGTTTTGCTTCTGTTTCAGTATATTTTTTTTGGGGGGAAGGCTTTTGTTTTGGAGTTGTGTGATGGTAAAGATACGCTTAAGAGCCTTATATTCATGAAAATGACTGTTATTAGAGATATTGCTTTTTCTGATGCCAAAAGAGTTTTAATGAATGACCTGTGAACAGACTCCCCCGTACCTCTAAAAACCGAAAAGTTGAGGAATATCCTTCCTGGGAACTCGTTCCACTTCAACTTCCATCCCCCGAAGTTGAAGAAGAAGACACATTAAATGCGGCTTTTCCCCGAATTGCAAAAATGGTTCTGACGTCATTGGGAGTAACGAGCAGATAAACCACTTTAGCCTAAATCTACGATCCAGTTCAAGAGGGGTTTCCTTTACGTGGAGGAGGAGGAGGAGGAGGAGGAGGAGGGGGGAGGTTGAACGACCCATCTTGCTAAATCATTCTCTCCTGGCGCCTTCGCATCTTAAATGCAGTTCGGTGGCCGCTCGCGTGTCTGTCGATGAGAGTTGCTAATTGATAAGTGTCTGTGTTTGACCTTGCAGCTCTTAAATGAGTTATTTGTTATTTGTCCTTCCAATTGAAAAAATAATACAGGAGGATATATATATATATATATATATATATATATATAGATATATATATATATATATATATATATATATATATATAGTTTGATGATAAAAAACAGTGCCAAGACCAGAAAGAACATTCTTTATTAAACGAGCTCTCGAGGTTTAAAACCTCATCTTCAGTCTGAAAAAATGACAAGGATGAGAAATCACTAAAAATTACATTAAAATGAATTGTCTTATTAAAAGCTTCAGTAAATATAAAAATAAAACGAACATCACATACAAACTAAAAATTATTACGACAAAAAAACTAAAACAAAACGCAAAACATATAAAAACAGAAATAAAAAGGAAAATAACTACGAATGGTAAACAAACTACACTCAAAAATAAAATGGCTAACGACCCACTTTGTGTACCTACTATGAAACTATATGTTTACCTGTTCGCAGTGTGGTCTGCGATACGTGGGATCCAGTTCCCGCTGGCTTAGACCCAGAATTTTGGAACACAGAGGTCTTTCCGTTAGAACTAGGTTTCCTCTTTCTAAACCCCCTTTTTCTGCCATAAGGGAACACAGTTTAGCACGGGACCATCCTTTCACTCACCTAGATTTTAGAGTACTGTCTTTTTGCTCAAATAGACTGGACCTATTAATTTCAGAGTCGCTGTTTATTAAGAAAATGAAACCGGAATTGAACAACAACTCGTCCGGTATTCAACTAGCTATCATATAGTTTCATAATAGGTACACAAAGTGGGTCGTTAGCCATTTTATTTTTGAGTGTAGTTTGTTTACCTTTCATATTATTTTCATTTTTATTTCTGTTTTTATATGTTTTGCGTTTTGTTTCAGTTTTTTCGTAATTTTTAATATTTAGTTTGTATGTGATGTTCGTTTTATTTTATGTTTTTACTGAAGCTTTTAATAAGATAATTCATTTTAATGTAATTTTTAGTGATTTCTCATCCTTGTCATTTTTTCAGCCCGAGGATGAGGTTTTAAACCTCGAAAGCTCGTTTAATAAAGAATGTTCTTCCTGGTCTTGGCACTGTTATTTATCATCAAGCTAAGATTTCCAAGTAGCCGCCCAATTACTGAGACTATATATTATATATATATATATATATATATATATATATATATATATATATATATATATATATATATATGTGTGTGTGTTTGTATGTATGTATATATACCTCTCCTTGATTTATACTCGAATTTTTTTAATAGAGGTAAATATATATATATGTGTGTGCGTGTGTATCTGCCCTGAATTGTGGAGCATTGAAAAAGCAGCCAGACACACAATCCTGGAGGTACATTTACAGATCACAGGGATTCAAAAAAAAACAATGAAATTGGTTCCAAATTGCAAGGCAGGTGAGCATCGAGGACTGATAGAAATTTTGGTCCTTGTGTTCAAAGTCTCCATATATGTAGCAAATGTGAAAACATCCTAAAACAAGTGCCTCGTAGCTTGCTAAGAAGCTATTGAGAACAACGTCCAGACCAGTTCTGGAAAACCAAGAGAGAGAACTTTGCAAACGTTTTAATTTCCGTATCCTTTTCTCTCTCTCTCTCTCTCTCTCTCTCTCTCTCTCTCTCTCTCTCTCTCTCTCTCTCTCTCTCTCTAGTATTTCATTTGCTCGAGGTCATTGCATTCTGTAGACTCGTTCCATGTAAGCTTGTGGCTGATTTCATATGAATTTTTGCCCTTTATGTTTAACTATACATGAAAAACTTTCAAGGTAAATGTAAAAACTTGGTTTATTGTGACAGAAGTTTGTCTAAAGTGCTTTGATTCGATGCTTTCAAGCAAACCAGTTTTAAAGGAGGTCCCTCGTACGTGGGAATTGTACACCGTTCAGGGTCGGACATATATATCCTACATTATACCGCAGCCTTTGGAGTCCTTATGGCTGTGTCTCCAGTAAGTCTTGATATCATTGCCCATATTTCTTCCTTTTTTAGTACTTTTTTTTGTATGTGTGTACGATTTTTTCATCCTCTGGTCGTCGCGTAAATCAGCTATTATCCTCCATGGCTTTTTGTCCTCCGTTCCTGCTCCATTGGCCTCGGAATAGGGCTTTCCCTCATAATATTTCACAATGATTTTTTTTTTCTATTCCGTAATCTTCTTACGTCATTTTCAAAATTCCCCCTCCTCATTTGCGTCCAGACCCTTTCACTGCGCCCCTCGCTCACCTTCAAGCTCACTTTTCAAAATTGTTTTCGAATCCCCGAAACAATTTCACGTTAATGACGAGACTCCCAGATTCCTAAACCCTTCGAGAGGTGGTAATACTCTTTTCATGGAGGGGACTCTCTTGGCATACTGGATATTTGTATGTTTAATGTTGTCTTTCCATATGTTATGGCTTGACTGTGTGCTGATCAAAATGATGGTATTTTTTTTGTCTTGTTTTATGTGAATGTCTAGAGAATAGTTTACATAATGGTAATGTTACTTCCCTTGTATTTACTTTACGTTTAATTCAAGCTGTACCTTCCCTTCTGATTTGCTTTCTCCCCGTCCACTAAAAGATTCGCTTTCATTCCCCCTTCCTTTGATATCTTAATCTTTGTTTCCTTCACATTCATTTCAATATGTTCAGTATGTCTGTCATTGCGTGGCTGCATGAAATCCCCGAGTCAAGATTTGTCAGTGTGATGGCAGCGCAATCAATTCTAAACTTTAAATCCCCCTCTATTTGTCATGAAACGTTAACCCTGAAACCTCTTTCATGTTCCGGTATATATTTTTTTCGAAATGCAGTTTTACTCCCGAAAAAAACTATAGTTTCTCGTCCTTCAGTCCTGTATATCGTGCATTCCCATTCATTTTGCATATAATGACTGTCTCATTAAAATGCTAGATATTATATAATTTCCATAAAAATTTCACGACAGCAGGTGATGGGTGGATTTCTTGGGTTTAATTTTTCTATAAGGACTGTTATTCTCATGTAGTCAATGCAGGTAGGTAGCCCCTATCAAAGCAAAACAAGGGTAACCATAGGATAAACGTTTCACAAGAATGAATAAAGGTTGTATCATCATATGAATATTAGAAAGACTTAATCCAGTTATAAGTTTATATATGTATTTACGACTGCAGTTTTTTTTCTCTCGTTTGGCAGTTGGATCACTCCAGAGTGCAGTAGTATGTCTGGTCTAAATTTGGTTGCTACTTTACTGCTTACAGATTTTTGGCGGTTAATAGTAATATTCATGATTGGTAGTTGCTATATAGTGAGAGGTAAGATGCCACTTTCCAGCATTTGTGTCCCAGATCTAGTGCCGTGATGTGGCGTGACTCTCTCTCTAGTGCTAGTGGATCATGTCAGAATTTTGGAGGAGAGATGTAACCACTTCAGATTACTTGGAGTAACCTATTTTGTCCTGAGGGTGCTACAGGATGTTGGAAGGCATCTTCCGTCAGATCATTTTCCCATGAGCTTTCGCTTCAAGGTCTTTGAGCTCAAAAAGTCATTCTTTGGGTAGGAGAATAGCCTTAGGCGGTTGGCTCTCTTGCCCTGTTTATCTTCATGTCTTCATCCGTGCTACAAGAAAATTTCTGTGAAAGTCTAGGACTCTCCCTTTTGGTTCGGATATGAGAGAGCAAGGAGGGGCCACCTAACGACTCAGGTGTTAAGCATTCTTCACAAAATTAAGACCAAGGGTAAAAAAGTGAGTTGACTTTCAACTTATTGAAGAGTTTCACAGGATTAATACCGGCTCACTCTTTGGGCTCTATGAAAATTTTACGAGTGCTAATAATCACTTTGGAAATTGGAATGAAAATGGAATGGAAATAAGAAGGTTTATAAGACAAGAAATGCATACTTGATGTACCACGGATATATATATATATATATATATATATATATATACTATATATATATATATATATATATATACAGCATGTCACAAATCAACATATAAAACCTCCAGGGGATGTCCATGATACGAGATGTAATAATGACAATTTATTCTAAGAATCGTTTCGCACATTAAATTCTCTGTGCATAATCAGTCTGAAAAAACTTAAAGACACATTTATAAGTATAATACAATAAAAGTGCAAAAAACAGGAATTCACATATACTAAAAATAGTCTTAAAATTATATAAAAGAACAAAGTAAAATACAGGTTAAAAGAGACTGCTTAAGACACCAACCGTTCATTGTGAGGAGAGAAGATGGAATGAACTAAGACACGTTAAAATAAACGAATTCAACTATGCCAGGTACAGAGTTGCTGAGGACGTATTACTGTTGAGGGAGGGAACAAGCCTCTTCATATATAAAGACTCAAGGGTAGTTAAATGGTCAGGCTGTTTGACATGGTCTATTATGGAAAACTGTTCTTTTTGTACTTCTATTTTGGAATGAGAGGCATGATTCCTGATGTTGGAAAATTCAAGTTGTTTTATTCTCTGACCAGTACAAAAGCTGAAGCCCAAGTGAGAGCAATATCTGACCCTTAACAGCCTTCGAGTTGATCCGACGTAAGAGCCCGGACATCCAGGGCATGTATATTTATATATAACGTTGGATCGCATAAAAGGCTGAAGGCGATCTTTATAGTTAAAAAAGGAACCAATTGTGCAAGGATTGCTAGATATGAGCTTAACTTTAAGGCATGGTATCTCATGTTCAATAATTCGTGTAAGGCTGGATGTAAATTTTAAATCAGAAATATAAGGGATCGTGACATAAAATAGTCTTTTGGGGACATTAAAATTAGGTATTGGCGGCTGTAATACGTCCTCAGCAACTCTGTACCTGGCATAGTTGAAGTCGTTTATTTTAACGTGTCTTAGTTCATTCCATCTTCTCTCCTCACAATGAACGGTTGGTGTCTTAAGCAGTCTCTTTTAACCTGTATTTTACTTTGTTCTTTTATATAATTTTAAGACTATTTTTAGCATATGTGAATTCCTGTTTTTTGCATTTTTATTGTATTATACTTGTAAATGTGTCTTTGTGTTCTTTCAGACTGATGATGCACAGAGAATTTAATGTGCGAAACGTTTCTTAGAATAAATTATCATTATTACATCTTGTATCATGGACATCCCCTGGAGGTTTTATATATATATATATATATATATATATATATATATATATATATTTGTGTGTGTGTGTGTGTGTGTGTGTACTGTACGTCCTGAATTCTTATTTCCGTGGTTCGCGCCCATGAGCCGACGAATTTCTTATCACCTAAAAAAAATCCCCTTCGGTTAACATATGTGAAAACATAGTATTTCCCAGGTAGAGCGAATTAGATATTAAAGGACATTTGTAGCTTAATGCGTATATGTATATATATATATACATATATATATAGTATACATACATATATATATATATATATACATATATATATACATATATATATATGTATATATATATATATCATATATATATATATATATATATATTGTATATAATGTATGTGTATATGTGTATCTAGACCTAACTATGCCATTTGAGAAATAAAGCAGTAAGGCTGTGGTTCTTCACATTGATCAGATTAAAAAGTGTGAATATATTCGAGAATAAAAACATCATCAAAGCCAAACATTAAACTTGATTAAATTCGTAACAGAAATGTAATTAAGTCAACTCCCATAAGAAGAAGAAACTTTAAAAAACCTCATCGGCGAGATGTTTAGAATCCAACCCAATTAAAAAAGAACGGTTCGAGTTTTTTTTTCTTTTTCCCCGAAAGACCTCGTTCATGACATCGCTGCTACTAATGTGTATAATTAAGGATTTTCTCAGCGGACCACCTTGGTTAATCACTGCCCTCATTTGTCCGTGTCTTTCATTCGGTGGGGAGGCTTGGAGGAAGGTGAGGAGGGAGGGAGGGGCGGGGGGGGGGGGGGGGGGCGATGGAGCTTGTGATTGCTCCAATGGTTAGGAGCTCAAACTGTCATTAAGGAGACCGCGAGGGTATAAATGCCACTCTGTCTCGTGCCTATCACGAGGATGTGGGGGAATGTCTCTCTGTAATGGAAAGTTTGCCCAGTGCTGCTGCTCTTGTCACTGTCACGGAGGAGATTGCTCTAATATATTTTCCTTCGATTTCCTGTCGCTTTTTTTTTTTTTTTTTTTTTTTCGTTGTCATCGGCGTCTTCATAGATTCTTCAGTTTGTCGTCGGTTGGAACGTTATTATTACCTGTGGTTCAGTGATACTGATGTGTTGGTTTGGCGAGAGAGCGATCGTCAACGGGAAGTCGTTAATTGAACCATGAAGAGCGGCTTTAGTATAGACACGACCCTGCTAACTGGACGTTTATTTGTCAGAACGCGGGTTATTCGTTTGACTTACTCTATTAGTAACGGATAAGTCAGATCATTTCGTGGCTTAGATATTGTCACCAGGGACGTAGTGTTCATTCATTCTATATGGAAATCGAGTATGGTTTTTTTTCTGCGTTCTGTAAAATTGATTGTAATTCAAGTATCTTAGTTTTCTGTCCGCCATCAGATCTTAAAAACTACAGAGGTTAGAAGACTGCAAATTAGTACGTTGAGCATTCACCCTCCAATATCAAACATACCAAATTACAGCCTTCAAGCCTCTGTGGTTTTTTATTTTACTCGACGTTAAAGTGAGCCATAATCGTATTTCTGGAGGCGCTATAGGTACCAACAGCACGGGCCACCACCGGACCGTGGCTGATTTTCATGGCCAGCGGCTAAGAGTGCCACAGGCCGTGCTGAAAGTTTCACGCAGCATTATACGCTGTACAGGGAACACGATTGCGCTAAAGAAAGGTCGGCGCATTTTTTTACGTAGTTTTATTATCTGAACGACAAAGCGAAGCGCCAGTGTACGGGAGACGAAAGCTTCTAAATTCTACCGCTTTGGTGATTATCCGGGAATTAAGTGATGAAATGCAGCTGATTTACATATTTCCATCAGATTATTAGAGAGCCTAACGAACGCTTCTCCCCGGCCTATTCCCCTGAGGTTTCAACCCCGGTGTGATTAGGCAATTGCTGATGAAATTACGCTGCTCTCCCCCTTCATGACCCAAGTAATGTTGAAGCTTCTCTCAGCCCACTCTGTGCTGTTGTCGCAGAGCAGTTTTTGCGGGGAGGGCGCATTCTAGATTTTTATCATTAATATATATATATATATATATATATATATATATATATATATATATATATATATATATATATATATTGACTCGTTCACATTCTGCAGCTTCGTAGACTTGATCGCACTGGAGTGATAAAGAGCAGCGTCTGTCGTAAACTGGCTCTTTGGTAAGAGCAGTAATGATTGTATATTCACAAGTTTTCCGGAAGCTGTTAAGATATTCGTTAAAATAAGTCGACTATTTTTCATTCGCCTGCATCCTCTAAAATCAACAGTCACACATAAATCTTCATGCGAGTATTTTTATTAATATCGTCAAATGCACAACGTGAGAGAAGTTTGTGGGTCAATGGATCATATTCCATCCGGTCTCTCAAGACTATGTTGATCCATTGACAAAGGAAGAATAAAAAAAATCCCCAGAACAAACGAAAACAGTCATTCGCTAATGAAAGCATTCGACAGTGAATATCAGGAAGACTTCCTAAAAGCAATATGGCATGGCGGACCAGCGAAAACCTCCGCCGGAGAAGGAATTAAATGCGAGCATTACCGCAAAGTCACGCAGAGAGCGATATCAAATGTCAATAACCGAATTCACCTTTGCGTGGAATAATAACAGCGGGGAATGGGATGCATAAGCAACCACCCCCCCTTTGTGTCAAAATATTCCGCTCAGTTTTCGGAATATTTCGGTTCTACTGTTATTCGAATCCACTCGCCCGTTGGTATGAATTATATACCCGTGAAGCATTTCATTCAGTTAAGCCATTCAGGACTCGACCATTCAAGAGAATATAAAAAATGAGAAGAAAAAACGCTTTATGAAGTATTAATCCCGAGAATTTCAATCTCTCTCTCTCTCTCTCTCTCTCTCTCTCTCTCTCTCTCTCTCTCTCTCAAGAGAATAAAAAACTGCTTTGTGATTAATCCTGAGAATCTCTCTCTCTCTCTCTCTCTCTCTCTCTCTCTCTCTCTCATTCAAGTGAATAAAAAAATGCTTTGTGATTAATCCTGAGAATTTCTCTCTCTCTCTCTCTCTCTCTCTCTCTCTTCTCTCTCTCTCTCTCTCTCTCTCTCTCTCTCTCATTCAAGTGAATAAAAAAATGCTTTGTGATTAATCCTGAGAATTTCTCTCTCTCTCTCTCTCTCTCTCTCTCTCTCTCTCTCAAGAGAATGCATTATGAAGTGTCAATCCTGAGTATTTCCTCTCTCTCTCTCTCTCTCTCTCTCGCCTTCCTTGATATTACAAGACAACGAGGCTTGAGTACCATCGTCCCCAGCTGGATTACAAGCGAAGGCTCATGTAACCCCCATTGTGATTCGTGACAAGGTCTTGTTTCCGTCATGTTCTCCTTTATTCACACAAGAGGCAGCAGACACCCACAGCGATGAGCCTGTGTTCGGCAATCTGTGATGAGCCTAAGACGTTATTGTTCTCTCTCTCTCTTGATTGTTATTGATTTTCATTGTTCACTGTTCCTAACCAACTATGTTCAGGAACTGTGACAGCTCAAGTTGAGAATTGAAGTGATGAATCGTTGAGACAAAACTGCAGAATTTGCGAGTCGAGGAAGACTTGATTTATTATTATTATTATTATTATTATTATTATTATTATTATTATTATTATTATTATTATTATTATTATTATTATTATTATTATTATTATTATTATAAATGCATTGTACATTGTTTACCGTACAATCGGATAATGTAATCTGTTCGCCAGACTTGTACAATTTTGGGTTTGAAGAAGGTATGTATATTCTTTTAATTATATTCTTCACTTATTGTTTGACGTATATCTTGGCAACATTAAAGATTAAAAACTCTGTAAACCTACATTCTGTTATTATATCGTGGGACGGTTTTCATTACATTATTCCATTCTTTCACAAACTTTTTTTTTTCTGTTAGTGAAATGAACGTTTTACTGTTTTTTTTTTTTTTTTTCTTTTGTCTCGTCGATTTCGAGTTGCCAAGTTTCATTCTCGCATTCTGAAAAATGTGATGTGGCTGCAACATACAAGAACGCTGCTTTATCTCTTTGGCTTATATGCAATTCCGTTAGCTCGGATTACAGATTTAGTTTTAAGTACAGAAGATTTAGTTCAAATGAACGAATAGTCGTATTTCATGTTGAAAGTCATCATATTTTATGCACCAGATGTTGTAAATGTTAAATTAACTTTATATCTTGTAAGAAATATTAAAAAATTTCCTTTGCTGTTATAAATTTTTTGTAGAGACCAGTACGATTTTTTGTGTACTGCACATCATTAAGGCACAGGCCCACGCACATTTTACTGCTGTATTTGTACAGTATGTATTTTTACATAGAAATCTA
>NC_061088.1:82583087-82600587 GCF_015104395.2 Macrobrachium nipponense
ATTTAAAACAATAGGATTTGTTCCACATGCGAATGAACACTTTTCATTAGCAGTCCTCTATGACGCCGAATCATGCCTCTGCAATTACTGCTGCGATCGTTAAGAGTTTTTTTTTCTTTTTTTTACAGCTGTGTAAAATAAAATTTAAAAAAAAAGGAAAGAAACTGAAAAACGGGATAAAATGTTAGGTGTACTGTTTCCCTCCTTTGGTTCCAGCGAAGTCTTTGCTGAATTTCATGCTTTCGATCAAAGGCATTTGCTGTAATAGCACTTGAAAGCGCGAATGTTACAAGTCCAATCAGAGCAAGTTACGGGAAAAATGTTAGAGGAATGAAAGTTTCATTCTTTTTCCCACTTTTTTTTTTCTCTTTTTGTTTTTATTATTTCAGTGATAAACCGAAGTTTGTCTCTCGCACCGAAAGCCCAAGTATATGATGCGAGTGGGTCTTTTGGGGATGGGGGGGCTTGGAGGGGTGAGAGGGGCGGGTGTGAGTCGTCCCTGGTTACACTTTTATATTTACTTATTTATTTTTTAATATACATATGTATATGTTCCCTTGTGTACACCGGAAGGATTTGCGGCGTGAAATCATGACTTGAAATGATGCTGATAGATTGTGTGAGGAAATGAATTCGCAAAACATTTTTTTGGCTCCTTTGGGATGTTCGCTTGTAAGCTCTTTTTATTTATTTGATATTTTTTCGCATTCATTTGAATACTTCACATCATTGTTCTCGAATTAATGGGACAGAAATATCATACTGGAAAGTGCATCAATTTTTTCATAATATTTCCACATATTCTTTTTCCAAGTTGACTATCCAGAATCATTTTAACTCAAGCAGTGTTGATTTAGAACGTAAATAAAAGCAGTGTTGATTCAGAATGTAAATAACTGTATTTTGAATTGACATAGTTGTTCACTGACTTATGCATAATGACTCTCGGTGAATAGTTTTATTTTATAACTTCGCCGACGTTTTATGTTAAGTAAGGATACAAATATGCAAGCACTTCACTCCAAGAATTTGCAACTGACTGGTAGGTTTTATCCTGGAATAGAAGAATTAATTTGTCCCTGAATAGATAAGAATGAGCAACTCTCGTAACACGTTTCATTAATGCTTTTCCTGCTATTCATATATATATATATATATATATATAGATATATATATATATATATATATATATATATATATATATATATATATATATATATTAATACCAATAAAGCAATTGTTTCTAACGAAAAGTGTCGTAGAGAACAACTATGCCCTAAAAGTATATATATATATATATATATATATATATATATATATATATATATATATATATATATATATATATACATACACATATATATATATATATATATATATATATATATATATATATATATATATATATATATATAGATATATAGTTTCCTGAATATTGCTTTGTATCTTTGTGGTATTTCCTCCTCCTCCTCCTCCTGTTTGTCTTTTATGGGGTCTCCTGCAGGATTTGTTTCTCCTCCAGGATCTGATGTCTCCTCTATATTTCCCGAGAGGGAAAGTAATTGCTCAAGAGTTCTAATGTCCTATTGAAGGAGAAGTTTTTGATCCGAAAGTTTACTTTCCTCTCTCTCTCTCTCTCTCTCTCTCTTCTCTCTCTCTCTCTCTCTCTGTCGTGCTTTTCCAGTCACTTATTACCTGAAATTTTCTTTTTTGTGTCAACGAGACTTTCAGTCGTTTTTTTTTTTTTTTTTTTTTTTTTTTTTGAAGAAGGAAAGTAGAACTTCTGTGATTTTGAAGCTAGAAAACGCGGGCGCCTTATCAGATGTCACTAAAAACAGGTGTTTCGGGAAATATTTGCTAAAAGAGGGTGGGGGGGAAAAAAAGAGCATCAGAAAGTTAGGCAACAGATTTCGTTTTGAACTAAAAGGTAAAACATTTCCAAGGAACTGCTGTGATGAGGCGTCGAGTTTTTCTCACTTCGCGGTGTTGGTTTATATCCTATTTTTATTTTATCAATTTCTTGCGGTTTTCAGTGTGAGATGCTATCGGAGATTATTATTATTAAGCCAGGGAGAAGCCGAGGATGCGATAAAGCTCAGGAGACATGACTTCTTAATTATTTACAGCCTCCAAACCCTTAGCGAGAAGTGCTATGCATTCCTTGATCGTCAGAGCCATTCTCACTCTTTAGTGTGTTCTCGGAAAATAAGCCTGGGAAATAAATGATTTCACGGTGACAAACCCATTCTAAAAACGTTGATAAACTGGTTACCCGAGAGCGTTCGCGAAAAATCTCCAGAAGGAAGAATTTCCGACGAATAAACCCGACGAAAAATATATAAACACGGCGCCGAAGACTTTGTTTATAAGTTCTTGGCAGCGTGTTTATGGCTGAGTGTGCCCGGTATCAACATGGCCCGAAGTAATTAATCTTATCCCGGAGCCTGAGAGAGCAAATGAAGTAGAAAAAAGCCATTAACCAAACTTGCTCCTTGGTCGTTGAGAAGACTCTGCTCTGGGCAAGTTCATTACTCACCATATCCTTCACTCACCGCTGCCCACCCACTATTCGGTCTCCGTAGCAGTAGTTTGTTATCTCGGGGGTTTTGCCTCATATCTCCAGGGAAACCTTTCCCTCCTTATCAACGGCCATTTTTCGGGACACTTTCCCGTCCTCACCCCCTCCCCCAACCCAAGACCGCCACAGATACACACACATACACACACACTTTTTGTTCCTTCATCAGTGTTATCTTATATATTTTTCTGGGCTCATTCAATTTTTATGTTCCATAAATTATATAATTTATCCCACTTTTCATTGTAGAGTCATATCCCGTATAGGGGGTTAGAGCCGTCAGCGCACCTCATTCGGTGTAATGTAGGCATTACTTAAAGGTTCTTTGCAGCGTCCCTTCGTCCCTTCGGCCCCTAGCTGCAGCTACTTTCATTCCTTTTACTGTACCTCCGTTCATATTCTCTCTCTTCCAAATTACTGCCCACCCCCTCGTAACAATTGTTTCATAGCGTAACTGTGAGGTTTTCTTCCTGTAACACCTTTCAAACCTTTTCATTGTCAATTTCCGTTTCACAGCTGAAAATGGCCTTAGTTGCCCAAGTGTTTGGCATAATGCCAAAAATCTATAGACATCAAATCAAATCGTAGAATCATAAATGTAAATAGCTACAGAGTAAACACCCATGCATATGTAACTGGGGGGATTCTTCCCCCAGTATTCATAAGGTAAGCGTGACACGAAACGGAAGGCAACTACACACAACATTACACACACAGCCTCTCTCTCTCTCTCTCTCTCTCTCGGCAAGGAATCTCTCTCTCTCTCTGTCCACCTCTTTCTCTCCATTCTAACAGTTAATGAAAAGGAGAGAGTTGCATCATAACATTAATGTTTATTAACAAGAATAAATAAATCAATCAACCAAGTAATCCAGTCTTACAGACTAACTCAAAAACAGTACAATGTCAAGTCACCCAAAAAGTCTACACCCCTCTGGGAATTCTTTGTCCCCCCGCATTCCAGATCCGTCTGTTTCAAAGATACAGAACACATCCCGGTAAGTACACACAAGTTTAAAGACAAAGTTAATAAAATGGAACATCTTACAAGATATCAAACAAGCCATCCCTTTGGCTAAAGCACTTCAACACTTACCCAGACAACCGGACACTAAACACTATTAATAAAAAAACTCCCCCGGCAAATGCCACGGCATCTTGCCTGTGACTTGAAGCCCTCTATCAAAATCCCTCCCATAGGCTTGGGTATGAACCTATTAAAGGGAAGAGGCACACACGCACATACGAACACACAGTTCGCTAGCACCTCACGGTTCTAGCTGCATCCAGTTTCACAAAGGCACTTTGAGAAGAGTTCATAAACTGTCGTACATTGACTTGTCGAACTAAGCACTTTTATCTCACGCCACCCCCAGAAACTCATTGATCAGCTACTCTCAGGTCGTCACCTCTACACTGTTCTCCACATTCCATAGGTCACAGGGAACACATGGACAATATATTATTAATCAAAAACCTTAGGCCTTACAGATAGCTCGGCCACCTAGTGTGCTAGCCCCCGCCTAGCAAAATTGCTTATAACACAAAACACTGGCCGGCTTAAAACAAAATATAAGAAATAACTGCACGTCTCTGGCATTATAAAATAGTCTTATCACGCTTTAATCTCCCAATAACACAAGACGCATTTTCTCTCATATTTTCTGCATTAGGATTCTTGAATATCCCTCTTCGCTTGTCTGCAAGTAGCTGCACAGACAGTAGACTGTAGCTAACTGTAGGAAGACGGAATGCCTCCCTCATCGTAGAAGACTTCTCACGGCTTCTGCAGATCCCCAAAAAACAAGCTGTAGAATTCTCTCGCGATCACCCACGTAGAAATTCTTGTAATCACCCTGGACAACATGGCAGCATCCTCACGGCTGGTGGACGTCTTGCTGGTGTCGGGGACCGACTTTTTCTTTGGGTGTGTGTTAGTATGTCAGTCAAGTCACTGGTCAATCTAAGAAAATTAACCCAGACATATTACTTCTATCAAACAATGATCTCAAAAGGTCAGAAATACTAACTGAACGTCTCCCAATTAACTCCCTTTAGTATGACTACTAAACCATAAGTCATCATCATAACTCTCTAAGAAAAAAAACATCAAGTTCTCCAACTGAATTCTCCAAACTCTCACATCAGCACACACAACTCAGAAATCACAGCAACTCCACGGAATTCTGCACTCACATTTCAAATCGAATGTTCTCACAAGAAAAAAAAAGAAAAGAAAAAAGGAAAAATTTGTAACGAACCCAAGGAAAAAAAGAATCTCGTAACACCCAGACCCAAAAATGTTCTCTCAAACTCTGATATTTGAACAACCCACAAAATCAGCAAAAATCTCCAACTTTTAACAGCAAAAACCCCTTTACTGCTCAATAATTAATCACAATGAGACTTAATGTCAAACTCCCATTTACGTAAGCAGCAACCCCCGAAAAATTACATCTCCCGGTAAAATCAAATCTCCCGTCCAAAAAAGAAATGCTACTTAAGCTCAATCCCCAAATCATATCTCTCAAGGAAAAGGAAGAAATTAAGAAAAATATATATAAAAAAAAAGGATAATCACAAGAAGATTTCCCCAATCACAAAATACATAATACATGTATAATATGCATAACTCCCGCATTTTTTTCCAAGAAATGCTCCATGTAAAGTTATGGAACTTGCCAGAAAGCAAACTCTCACACATGCGCTTTCGTGAAATGCTATTGTCAACATTTCCAGATATTGCGAAAATTCTTATCTATCACCATCAGAGGAAAAAAGTCAGCACACGGCTCATCACATCGCTTGTCAGCAGAAAAATCGCTTGCGGACGGATGCTTAAACAACAACACAAAAATTGTCTAGTCAGACACATAAGTTTGGAAACTCGTGATTCTCTAGAAAAAAAGGTCTAACTGACACATTTCACAGAATTAACTCCAGGATATGACTAATGTGTTCAAAAATTTGTCTCGAAGACTTATTCTCTCAACATTATATGCCTCAAATTATATTTCTCCAAGAATAACACACTTGTGAACATAAAAAATACACACACATCTCCATAGGACTCGTAATGCAGTAATGCCATTCGCCTCTAAATAGTCACGAAATCAAAGAAGAGAACCTCAGAAATCTCCTCTTGGCTCAAAAAAAAACTCCCATAACCACAAAAAAAAAGGGTCACCCACCCAAGATTAATTCCAACTCCATTATAATTATGAGACACCATATTAATAATAACACAACTCCGGTTATAAAAATATTTCCTCCATTTGGTTAATAACCAACCCCCTTATATTATTCTCTTATTTCTCCAATAGCCACATGTCAATAAAAAAAAGACACCACTCCAAGAATAGAGAATAATCACCTCTATTTCGGCAAATACAAAATATTTACCTCTATTTCCCCAATACTCCATGTGGAACAAAACAAGGCTCCAAAAATATATCTCCAAAAAGGAATATCAAAAAATGAAATCCCACCTCCAAAAAAATGTGCACTCAAGGCAACTAACTCACATACTCACAAATATTGCCCCATAATCTCCAAAAAAATGTGTCTCCATTTGCAACAAAGATGGCTGCAAAATAATTGAACTAAACATAGCTCATATCACATTGGCAAATATCAACAATGGCCAAAAATATATCTCCCATATATTATATCTCAAAATATAACTCAAAAATAATATATACCTCCAATTATCTCTCCAAAATAATATATCTCAATTATAACTCCAATTCTCCAGAGAATAACTCAATGTTATAGTCAAAAACTATAAAAACTCTCTCCGTTTAGCATAACTGCTAAAAAAGGGCAAAAACTCGGCAAATAAAACTGTCTAGAAAATTCTAGAAAAAATCACCCTTGTGCCACAAGTCATTATAACAGAATTCCCAATTCACAGTGTCAAAGCAAAGACTTCTCCATATGCACTACGACATAAGTCACTAGAAAACTTAACCAAGTTCCCTATCTCTCACAAAGTTGTCACAAATACAACAAGGGTATTGAGCAAGAAAACTCACAATTTCTGGAACACAAATATCCAGAGAAGAAATGTAGTGTCACTACGTATGCATTCAAAACATGCAAGAAAAATTCTCCCATATATTTCTCTATAGCATCAAATAGCTAAAACACGAACACGTTCCCGAACAATGACTCTAAGTCATGAACTGAGATAATATTCACACTAACTGGAGAGAAAAAATAAATTCAAATTCACCCTTGGTAAAAAAAACTTGTGTCAGCGATGGCTAACTTCCAAAAAAGGAGAAAAGAAAAATCAACGGCACCATTAACTATCTCCCGTAACTCACTAGATGTCAAGCAATTATCTGCTGAACTCATAAACAAACTAAAACAATGTGTTGTTAGTTCCTCCCAATATTCAAAAAAGATTTCACTTCCCTTGATAGCATTAAAACACCCACGTATTAGTATAAAAAAAATCAGTATCAGAAATATCATTATCACAAAATCACCAAAAAAATTGCTATCATCAAAATCATCAGTATCAGTACAAAAAAATATCACCAATGTCAATGCTTGTCCATTCTCCAAAAATTCAGCACAAAATTCAGCAAAAGTTCAGCATGATTCCACACAATTCACCAAGATTCAGTCAGATTCATCAAGATTCAGCAAAACTCATCCCCGTGAATCACTGAAAATATTCTCCAAAGTTACAAAACTCAACAAATAATTAACACAAGATTTCTCCGATTAATTCATTGTAATAATTCTCCATGAATAATTATCTGTAATAATTATAGAACAATCTCCCATGAAATATCTCAAATCTCTCGTAAAACAATTCTCCCGTAATGATAATTATACTTAAGCAAACCTCCCGTGACACATCTCAAGTACAATAATTATTAATAATAATAATAACTCTCCATAGCAACAATTCTCTTGCAAAGATCTCAAGTAAGGGTGAAATTCAAATAGCATACACTAGTATTGCTGAATCCTATGACATACAATTTCTCCAGCATACACCATGACATAACACCATTGCCACATTCACGGCACCGGGCATTACCATGCATCCCCACTCGGTACCATTTTTCAAATTAATCTCTCCAACACAATAAATAAATAATAATAATCTGTGTATCCCCCTTATATTTGTGTCTTTCAAGGCACAAGTAAAACATACTCCCACACAATGCATTTCAATTCGCTTTTTATTTCCTTTTCTCTTCCTCCAAGGGAGAAAAAAATCTCTTTTCTAAAAAAAAGACTCTACGGGCGTTTCACTTCATCAACTAATCAATCAGCTGATATCTTAGCATCCAATGTCAAGGCCAGACCCATCCCCCAACACAAAGAAAAAAAAAGGAGTTCACCCCCAATGAGAAAAAAAAAGGTTTCTCCCCCCCGTGAGAACAACCCCTCAGTCAAGCGGCAGACCAGCCTGAGGCAGACCAGTAGTACCCCCATCTCCCCTTGAACAGTGTCTGAGGACCCCTTCCCAAGGTATACACTAGTACCCATCTCGCAATGCCCTCCCCTGCACTATCTCTCGAGGGAGGCCAATGGTACCCTCCATACAACTATCCCCCCGAGGGATGCTAGTACCCTCGCAATGCAACGCGCTTCTCTGCAGAAATGTGCTGAGCCCGTAAAATTGTGGCCGCTCTGTGTCTTTAAGCCAGATATGATTATCCAAGCACAGTTCACATGCATAGAAAAATACACTCCTATGTTTTAAACAAAGACGAATGCATACGTCTATTATAAACACGTGCAAATAAAGAAAACACGTCACTATGGGGCAAAGACAAGGAAAATTGTTGACCTCTTGAACCAATCCCATAACCCTGAAATATTTAAACAAAAACCCCTCTCCCTTCAAAACAATAGTTTAACACTCACCACTCCATAATGGGAAAAAAAAGAACTCGAAATTCTCGTAAAACACGTAAATCTCGTCGGCACAATACAAACGTGATCAGTGAAAACGCACCTAGCAACCGTCACTCATGAACTAGACTGAGTTGCTTGTCTCACGTCTCACGCCCTGAAGAATCTCGGTACGAGCAAATTTGATGACCCTAATAGAAATTTTCTTTCCTCATCCCCCCATCCCACGGACGGACATTTTCTCTACCCCTTTTCACTTAGCAACTGAGATCCAACAATTTAACAATTTTCCACAATCCCACAAAGCTTTGTCGTTCGAAAACTATCGCTAAGCCATAACCCCTTTTATTTTCTAACTGGCCACCCATCTCTACATTGGCGTTCCTAGGCATAGAAAAGAAACAAAACTTTTATATCCCCTCTTAACCGTCTGCCACCACTGTAACTGGGGGGATTCTTCCCCCAGTATTCATAAGGTAAGCGTGACACGAAACGGAAGGCAACCACACACAACATTACACACACAGCCTCTCTCTCTCTCTCTCTCTCTTGGCAAGGAATCTCTCTCTCTCTCTCTCTCCACCTCTTTCTCTCCATTCTAACAGGTAATGAAAATGAGAGAGTTGCATCATAACATTAACGTTTATTAACAAGAATAAATAAATCAATCAACCAAGTAATCCAGTCTTACAGACTAACTCAAAAACAGTACAATGTCAAGTCACCCAAAAAGTCTACACCCCTCTGGGAATTCTTTGTCCCCCCGCATTCCAGATCCGTCTGTTTCAAAGATACAGAACACATCCCGGTAAGTACACACAAGTTTAAAGACAAAGTTAATAAAATGGAACATCTTACAAGATATCAAACAAGCCATCCCTTTGGCTAAAGCACTTCAACACTTACCAGACAACCGGACACTAAACACTATTAATAAAAAACTCCCCCGGCGAATGCCACGGCATCTTGCCTGTGACTTGAAGCCCTCTATCAAAATCCCTCCCATAGGCTTGGGTATGAACCTATTAAAGGGAAGAGGCACACACGCACATACGAACACACAGTTCGCTAGCACCTCACGGTTCTAGCTGCATCCAGTTTCACAAAGGCACTTTGAGAAGAGTTCATAAACTGTCGTACATTGACTTGTCGAACTAAGCACTTTTATCTCACGCCACCCCCAGAAACTCATTGATCAGCTACTCTCAGGTCGTCACCTCTACACTGTTCTCCACATTCCATAGGTCACAGGGCACACATGGACAATATATTATAATCAAAAACCTTAGGCCTTACACATACATACAGAGGGCTGTCTCATCGCTTCTAAACTTATCCAGTGGAT
Source organism: Macrobrachium nipponense (assembly GCF_015104395.2). Lineage (NCBI taxonomy): Eukaryota > Metazoa > Arthropoda > Malacostraca > Decapoda > Palaemonidae > Macrobrachium > Macrobrachium nipponense. Next base: position 82,592,891 of record NC_061088.1, read on the forward strand.
CCACACACACACACACACACACACACACACACACACACATATATATATATATATATATATATATATATATATATATATATATATATTATATATATATATATATATATAATATAGTGTTACCTGTCGTTGACTTATGGTGAGCACGTATTAAGAGAATGTTTCCCATCCTAATCATAATGTCGTTTTTTAGCCACGGCGGCCTTGGGGGCTGGGTATTGGGCTCCTGGGCCGAGGGTAGGGTTGGCGGTGGGTGGGCGTTAAGGACGGGCTGAATACGGTGGCGAATTTGCATCGCTAATCTTCCTTAAACATTGCCCGTAATTCACAGTCGATTGCAATTTATTTCCATTCTAATTTTGTTCAGACTCTCCCTCCATTTTATGCCGTTGATGAGCTGCTGATCACAGCGCTTCGTAAACTAATTATCATGTGGAAAAAGATTGAGAACCTTAATTTTCTGCATAATTGATTTACCGTCCAATTACGCATAAATACGTATTAATAGAACTGGAACCTGACGATTATTTTTTCACTCGTTGAGCAACCTGTCTGCTGACCCTGCCTTGACCGGTTTCTGTGTGGGCACACTTTCGGAATCCGTGACTGTGATATTAAGTAGTAGAAAAATAGAAAAATAGTATTATTATTATTATTATTATTATTATTATTATTATTATTATTATTATTATTATTATTATTATTATTATTATTATTTTAGTTTTCGGAATAATTTATTATTATTATTATTACTTGAGATTTGGAAGGGACCATTCTAAGTTATAGCTTAGTCTCCTTGCCTTATAACATCCATAAAAAATACATACTGCTAAAGTTGAATATTATATAAAAGAGTTGCCATCTGTACTGAGATTGAAAGGAAATGATTTTGAAGTGATGGTTCAGGTTTTCCAGTAAATAGCAAGGCGGGGTTTAGACCACGTTTGAAAGGTGTTCAGCTGGGGTATCAACTGCAAGCTTTAATTCAGTAGCTGTCATCCGCCTCCATATGGTGTGACCTTATATTTGCGTGTAGTAAGTTGGCGCTATACGTATTTTGTACATGGTCACTCTCCATATTCTGTTAACTTGTTCTAATTTCATATTACCATCACCAGATTTTTTTTATTTACCTCATATTAATATCACTAAGCCATGTTCTTTTATTCGTTCCCATCTCAGTAGCTGTGAATTGGCCTTCTTTTTAGTTAGTTATTATTATTATTATTCTTATTATTATTATTATTATTATTATTATTATTATTATTATTATTATTATTCTTATTATTATTATTTATTCTTTCCGTTGAAGCTTAGCACTCGGCTCAGTTTTCAAGGCCAATATTCATCGCAATTCATTATGAATAGCCTCTGAAAATGATCGTGAATGTTAAAAAAAAAAATTATTTTACAAAGAATGATCTCCACTCCACTTTTCTATTTTTCGAATCTCCACTCCACTTTGCGAATCTCCACTCCACTTTACGAATCTCCACTCCACTTTGCGAATCTCCACTCTACTTTACGAATCTCCACTCCATTTTCAGAATCTCCACTTCACTTTCCGAATCTCCACTTCACTTTCCGAATCTCCTCTTCACTTTCCAGATCTCCACTCCACTTTTCCGAATCTCCTCTTCACTTTCCAGATCTCCACTCCACATTTCCAAATCTCCTCTTCACTTTCCAGATCTCCATTCCACTTTCCAGATCTCCTCTTCACTTTCCGAATCTCCTCTTCACTTTCCAGATCTCCTCTTCACTTTCCGAATCTCCTCTTCACTTTCCAGATCTCCTCTTCACTTTCCAGATCTCCTCTTCACTTTCCAGATCTCCACTCCACTTTCCGAATCTCCTCTTCACTTTCCAGATCTCCTCTTCACTTTCCAGATCTCCACTCCACTTTCCGAATCTCCACAAAGCCGTCCTCCAAAGCGCATTTCTCCACACCACAAAGACACCTCGCCGACTTTCATCACTGCACAGAAATTAAACTTCATTAACGTTAGCCTAATTGTACATGAAATGAGATCGCATAATGACGGTTGCCCATTTTTATCGTTAATTACGTAAACGGAATTATTATCTGCCAATTCCCCGCCGCCGCTGCGAATGCAAGAGAGCCCAGGCCGAATTTCCAGCCGTGAGATCTTAATGAATTTTAGCTTTTGTTAACTTTTTTTTCTTTTTTTTTCCTTCTTTCTTTCTTTTTATCGTGAGGCATTTTTAGTGCCGAAGTGACGAGTTATGAAAAGGAATTGTTATCAAAGACTTGCGTGTTAAAGCTCATTCTCTCTCTCTCTCTCTCTCTCTGTTATATATATATATATATATATATTTATATTTATATATATATATAATATATATATTATATATATATTATATAGATATATATATATATATATATATACATATATAGTATATATACTAGTATATACTTATATATATAATATATATATATATATATATATGTGTGTGTGTGTGTGTATGTGTGTGTGTGTGTGCGTGTGTTATGTATATGCATATATGTGTATATATATATATATATATATATATATATATATATATATATATATATATATATATATATATATAGTATATACATCAGTTCAATTAGTATAGTTACTCGTCCTGCAAGTAAAAGCCCCTGGGTTCGATCCCCTGCGAGGTGGCCCGCTTCCATACGTTGAATCCCATTACGCCCCCCTTTAACCTACGAGGTAAATTACGTCACTCGTAATTATTCGACCTTGAAGGGCTGCAGCCAGAGTGAAGGAATGGGTCCAGCAACCTCATACCAGTTTATGGGGTTGGAAACGAAAAGGATAAACATTGTGCCTTTGATGACCTAAGCTGTGAGTGATGTATCTGGTGGATCGAGGGGTATTTGGCCTAGCAACCATCATCCCGTAGGGATGGCCGAGACGCCCTTTGGAGCCTCCCTCTCAAGAGAGGGGGAATCACACATCCCTTATTAGTGGTAGCTGTCGGTAGGTGTCGCAGCCTCTCAGTCCGTCCGTCGTCTTCCATGATGCTTACAGCCGGGCGTCGTGGGCGGAGGGCTTCTCCTTCGGGCCGAGGGAGGAGACATCTTTCCATAATTCATAACATCAAAGAAGCAGGTGTTTGTGTCTCGACTAGAATCAACAAGGTTTATACAACGGCAGTCCCGCAGCCTTAGACGACAAAGATAAACAAACTCCCTCATACGTACAAATGATGGCGGGTTTACTTTGCGGTTCCGGGATGCTCGTATCAAATGATATTATAATATTATGTTTGTTTTTTCCCATTTTACGGATTCCGTTATGCTAATGGTATTTATTTGTGGCTGGGAATGATTTCCGGTAGGGAAACGGTTGTACACTTGGGTTTGTTCATTTGTACACTCGCTGCACCTTAATTAACTTTAAAAAAAAGTACACATTTACATATACATACATATACGGATTTATAATAACGTAAACTGTATATTCATATATATTTTTTCGAGAATGAGCTGTTTCTACCAACGGGTCACCTTACTTGATACACATGATACTTTATATAAAGGACGAGACCCTCGTCTTTATAACTACCGAATTTTACTTTTTTCATCTACTCTATTATCCACCATTCTTTACACATAACTCCTATCTCTAAGCATTCGTATCCATCTTTGCTACAGTAACCTTTTTGCCATTGATACATATCTCCGCATTTCTCTCCCGTTCATCTTTTCAAGCATAACATGTATCGTGCAAATATTTGATTTCAACACTCCATTCATACATTCCCATACATTCATACATTTATCATACCTTCTGTAACTCACCTTTTCTCTAAACCTACCATCATCTTGCGAATCGACTGCTCCCAATCTTGCACCTTGAACATTAACATTTATTTCTGTATCTTTTTGGTTTCCATTTAGCTTCCTAGCCTTACTCTCTATCGCATTTGCTCTAAATTTTCACCATTTGCAATTTGCTCCACAGTTTCATCATTTGGAATTTGCTCTACACTTTCACCGTTTGCAGTTTGCTCTAAACTTTCTCCATTTGCAATTTGCTCTAAACTTTCATCATTTGCAATTTGCTCTACACTTTCACCGTTTGCAATTTGCTCAAAACTTTCACCATTTGCAATTTGCTCCACACTTTCACCGTTTTCAGTTTGCTCTAAACTTTCTCCATTTGCAATTGCTCTACATTTTCACCATTTGCAAACATTTACAAACTCAGTTGCTTCTGCAGTGTTTTTTTTTTTTTACGATCTCCGCTGGTATAGTGGTTAGTGTCGTGGTCATGCCACTCATATGTCGCGGGTTCGCGTCTCCCCTTGGGCGGTGAAAAATCACTGGCTCTGCATCATGAGCAGTTACTGCTGCAGTGCGGGATCTGCGGTGGGAGGTTGAAACCATCATTCTTTGGAAGCTTGAATTTGAAGTCAGTGGCCCCAAGGTATGCTTGTTCCGTGTGAATAGGTTTCATCTACTGAAATAATAATAATAATAATAATAATAATAATAATAATAATAATAATAATAATTATGGTGCATCATCTGGAAGCAACAACCATTCCCCATTACATTCAGGACTCATTTCTTCATCGCACGAATTTTCACTAATATATGCCACTCTTACTTATTCTGATTTTTGCATAATTCCATTCTTAAGAGATGATAAACTGCCACGGAAACAGTATATTCGAGTGGATTCTTCCCAGATCTTCAACACCAATCTATTATTGTCATCATGGTATCGAACAAAAGTGAATGACTGAAAGTTATGTCTTTGCGTTTCTTAATGTTATTTGTTTATGTAAATATGTATGTTTAAACATAATGATTTTCTACCGGACTGATAGAGAAAAAGTGAAATTTTTTCTAGCAGTCCATTTGGATTTCACTTTATAAATATAAAAATATATGTATATATTAAATATATATATATATATATATATATGGTATATATATATATATAATAGTATATATATATATATATATATGATATATATATTAATTATATGTGTGTGTGTGTGTGTGTGTGTGTATGTGTGTGTGTAAGTACAAACGTTCTTATGTTAAAAATTTTAATCTGGCTGTTGTAGATATTGTAAAATTTTGTGTGAATAACCAATGTAAATTGGAAATAAAGATTCGAATCCGAATTTGAATTTGACGTAAACGCGTGCAAAGATTATAAAGCACGTCATGCCCTGGCATGATGTGCTTGCAGCTACGCCCACACGCCCACGCTAACGCTCACGCTTCCATACACACTTGTACCCAGTTCATCTTCCTTATCTCTCTGTCTCCTTAGGTTACCCGTAAAGTTTCCTCATTTCACTGTTTTTATTTATTTATTTATTTTTTCTTTTAACAAACCACAACTGAATTCTGTGTTATCGTGATTTTTTATTTTGTGTTTTGTCATATTTCTCCATCGTTTATCTCGGTATATGGCCCTGAGCTGCAGTAAAGGATATTATTATTATTATTATTATTATTATTATTATTATTATTATTATATTATTATTATTATTATTACACTATTGTGAATTTCTTCACCATTTTTTTGACTCTCGTTATTCTAACATTATTGTCATTAAATTAGTATTATGAAACATAACCTATTGCGATTAACTTACTTGTATTCGTTTGTCAGTCTCTCTCTCTTCTCTCTCTCTCTCTCTCTCTCTCTCTCTCTCTCTCCTCTCTCTCTCTCTCTCTTTCCTACCTGTACTCACCCGCTTTAGTCACCTCCCGAGCCCAACCCCTTGAGTTTTTCTACCCACCTGTACTCAAGAGCTCCTCTCTGTCCGAGTGTCTGTCTGCGGTCTTCCCCTCCAAGGGCATGGGGCATGGGCATGGGGCATGGGCATGGGGTAGCGTGGCAGGTTGGTTATGTGACCGCCTGCGTCGCGCGTATCTCGCTATCGGGGCATATATCTTTCAGACCCGGGTCCTTGGAACAAGAGGGACCACCGTCGCTTAACTCCTAATGAATCCTCTTTACCTCCACCGAACCGAGCGACACAAGAGGATCCCAGTCGTCGGTATCCTTCTCCGCGTGTAATAGGATACTCCGGGACGCGGACGAAAGGAATCGGATACCTCTTCTAATCTGTTGTCTTATCTTCAGGTTGCCCGAGGTTTTGGAGTTTATGGGTCTTTTCTGGGGAACGTTTGTGGGGCGGGTTTGCCTCTCTCTCTCTCTCTCTCTCTCTCTCTCTCTCTCTCCGTTTTCATAAAGGTCTATTGTGTTTGATGGTATTTAGACTTTATTAAACTTTTATCAACTATTATTAAGGGTGGAGTTTTGGCCTACTCTGTATCCCTACGAACTACTTGTTTGCCAATAATAATAATGATAGTAATAATAATAATGATAATAATAATAATAACAGTTATCATCAGTGAAAGACTATACAACTACCTAGTGGAGACAAACACCATCCCCCGCCAACAAAAAGGCTGCAGAAGGAAGTGTAGGGGCACAAAAGACCAACTCCTAATAGACAAAATGGTAATGAAGAACAGTAGAAAAAGGAAAACCAACCTAAGCATGGCATGGATTGACTATAAGAAAGCCTTCGACATGATACCACACATATGGCTGATAGAATGCCTGAAAATATATGGGGCAGAGGAAAACACCATCAGCTTCCTCAAAAATACAGTGCGCAACTGGAATACAATACTTACAAGCTCTGGAATAAGGCTAGCAGAGGTTTAATAATATCAGGAGAGGGATCTTCCAGGGCGACTCATTGTCCCCACTACTCTTCGTAGTAGCCATGATTCCCATGACAAAAGTACTGCAGAAGATGGATGCTGGGTACCAACTCAAGAAAAGAGGCGACAGGATTAAATATCTGATGTTCATGGATGACATCAAGCTGTATGGTAAGAGCATCAAGGAAATAGATACCCTAATCCAGACTGTAAGGATTGTATCTGGGGACATCAGGATGGAGTTTGGAATAGAAAAATGCGCCTTAGTCAACATACAAAAGGGCAAAGTAACAAGGACTGAAGGGATAAAGCTACCAGATGGGAGCAACATCAAACACATAGATGAGACTGGATACAAATACCTGGGAATAATGGAAGGAGGGGATATAAAACCCCAAGAGATGAAGAACAGGATCAGGAAAGAATATATTCAGAGACTCCAGGCGATACTGAAGTCAAAACTCAACGCCGGAAATATGATAAAAGCCATAAACACATGGGCAGTGACAGTAATCAGATACAGTGCAGGAATAGTGGAATGGACAAAGGCAGAACTCCGCAGTATAGACCAGAAAACTAGGAACCATATGACAATACACAAAGCACTACACCCAAGAGCAAATACGGACAGACTATACATAACACGAAAGGAAGGGAGGAGAGGACTACTAAGTATAGAGGACTGCGTCAACATCGAGAACAGAGCACTGGGGCAATATCTGAAAACAGTGAAGACGAGTGGCTAAAGAGTGCATGGGAAGAAGGACTGATAAAAGTAGACGAAGACCCAGAAATATACAGAGACAGGACAATGACAAACAGGACAGAGGACTGGCACAACAAACCAATGCACGGACAATACATGAGACAGACTAAAGAACCAACCAGCGATGACACATGTCAATGGCTACAGAGGGGAGAGCTCAAGAAGAAAACTGAATAAATGATAACAGCGGCACAAGATCAGACCCTAAGAACCAGA
>NC_061088.1:82605587-82640587 GCF_015104395.2 Macrobrachium nipponense
TTTTATAAATAAATATGTTAATTCCGACTGTTTCCTGATGGTATAAAATAAATATATTAATTCCGAATGTCTCCTTATGGTATAAATAAATATGTTAATTTAGACTCCCTTATGGTATAAAAGTTAACACAGGTCATTAGTCAGCTGAGAAACCTTGAGTTCTTGTATTCTCCCTTGTTTCCAAAACAAAAATAAATAAATAAATAAATGAAAAAAATTAAAAATCATCATTTCGCTTCAGAACGCTGTAAACTGAAAAGAGCTAAGGGAGAAAATAGAAATTTGTAGCTGATTTATATGACAGGATGGGATTCAGGCCTGTTCTAGTAAATCTAATGTTGGGTAGATGAGAATGGTTTGGGTCGTAGAGTTTTTCCTTTGAATGTGACATTTTTAATAAAAATGTGCACATCTTGTTTAATCCATATGAATGTTAGAGAGAGAGAGAGAGAGAGAGAGAGAGAGAGAGAGAGAGAGAGAGAGAGAGGCGGGGGGGTGAAAACCAAAATGTTGTAAAATGAATCCCGGATTTGTGAAAGATTATTGGTAAACTTGAAAGCATTTAGAACATCAAATTCCAATAAGGGAAGAGAGAAGAGAGGAGAAGAAGAAGGAACGAAAAAGAAATAGTAAAGAAACTGAATCCCGGATTTGTAAAAAATTGTAACTTTTAACATTCGAACATCAAAATCATAAGGAAGAGAGAGAGAGAGAGAGAGAGAGAGAGAGAGAGAGAGAGAGAGAGAGATCAGGAAGTAAATAGAAAGGAAAATGTGATCATAAAAGGAATGATAGATGAGCAAAGGCAGGAGCACAAGCAGTTAATGGGAAGCGAGCCATGAATAATTGAACATGGAAATCTGACTTCGATTAAGGCCAACTTTTAGAAGCAAATGGTCTCGAGGGCTGGTGGGGTGATGGCATCGGAGGGAGGTAAGAAAAAAAAAAGTATTATTGATCTTTTGCCTTCTTCCTCCTACCCGTAATGTCAAACATTCGAATTTTCCACGATCATATTGTCGTGTATGGCGATGTGAATGGCATCAAGGCGGTGTCTCCTCTTACTGTAGAATTCTACAGCCTTCAGATAAACGTTCAAAGACTTATTGTTTTATTTCTGATTCACTCCCTCCCCTTTACTAGATTTTTTTTTTTTCTCTTTTTGAAAAACTGGAGGTTGTTTGGTGCTGGGAGCCACAGGCTTTAATCAGTTGCCAATTAAGCTTCAAAGTTCTCTCTCCATCTTTTATTCTGCCAGTGTTAATTTTCAAGGAATATCTTTGCATGTGAAGTGGGCCTCTAATTTCGTAGTATCTTTAGTGATTTATTTAGAGGTTATGCGGGATTGTCTTATGATTCAACACTTTTAACGCAGATGCTACGACCTCGATGTTACTGGTTTTTACGTATTCTCGTAAGTATCTGGCTTTGCCAAAGGTATTTTATATTAACGATGGAGTGCATAGATGTGTAATTTTACTATTTTATTTTTAAGGAAAGGAATTTTCATGGGCTTTTGGTAAACAGGGGCCCTTTTAATTAAAGGCTATGGTAATCGTAATGGACTTTAGGTCCTATCCATAGTGGAAATACTTTAAATACGTTTGCTTTATCCTTGACTTAACCTTCTTATATGATTTTTGTTAGCTTATAAGTTATAGCTACAGAGAAATTGACGTGAGGAGTAGCACATAAATAAAAGTATCTCAGTTTTGTTAATTTTTAAGAATGAAAAATAATAATTCCCTCCAAAACGAACCGGTAAAGCATATATATATATATATATATATATATATATATATATATATATATATATATATATATATATATATATATATATATGTGTGTGTGTGTGTGTGTGTGTGTGTGTGTGTGATGTGTGTATGTATGTATGTATGTATAAAATCATCTCATCCCTTACGTGAAATACTGTTTCGAAACTATTGCAATACATTCAAGCGTTGTTTATATTTCGTTTTTTTTTTTTTTTTTTTTTTTTTTTTTTTTTTTTTTTTTTTTGTCAATTACGTGAAATCCGCTTGAGGGAATTTCTCTCCCAGTCCGATTTTATAACTGGAATGACTGTGCATTATTATCAGAACAGTGGTGTTCATTTTAGCTTAGAGTTCCAACCTTCGTAATACTTTTCCTTTACTATCTACCATACAGCACCTCGTTTCAATTCTGCATCTTCATATGTCATCTTGAAACGTAGCTACACCATGATAACCATACAGTACCCCGTTTCAATATTGTATCTTCATATGTCATCTTCAAACGTAGCTACACCATGATATGCGTGTATGTTTGAGTGAATACGTGCGTGCATTTGAAAGAGAAACCAACGCTGTACCTGCGTGCCTTGTTATTGAGAAGGCCAGGAATTGCCTACACTTATAAACCAAGACATACAACATGTCCCCTAAATAAGTGGCCAAAGGCCGAATAATTTCCCGTTCGCCTGATAAATTGACATTACTTTGTTCAGTCATCTGATTCATTCCAATTTATGCTTCTGTCAATGGACACAGATGATTTTTTTCCTTTCGTGTTTGGTGGATGGTAGCTTCTTTGTTAAGGGTTTTCCAATCGCTTTGTTGATAAATTATGGGTCATAAATTAAAGGAGGCGTCTATTAACCCTTTGTATTCTCGCCTTTGCTTTTCCAGTGAGGTATCGCAGTGTATTACAAACTACTGAGAGAGAGAGAGAGAGAGAGAGAGAGAGAGAGTAGTCTCACCGAACTTTCTAAAGTTAGCCACGCTGACGCACGGACAAATACGAGGTCAAAAGGAGGAATTAAAAATGTGGAAGAAGAAAATATACCATTGTAAGGAGTTTCCAAGGATTCTCTTTATCCACCGAGATTCAGTTCCTGTCACACTATCATATGCTGCCGAGAGGAAACTCTAACAGTTACAAATTTATCTCCCAAGGATAAGATTATACATATATATACGAGATGTATGTGTATATATGTATTATATTTCATATATGTGTGTGCGTATTATATGTATACATACACACGTGTATATATATAAATACACAATATTTCCAACTTAATTATTCGGGCCTGCTGTTTTTACACACACACACACACACACACACAGTGTGTGTGCATGGAACTCGGCAGAACTTACAAATATACTAAGATGATAGTAAAGTAGTGGCAATTATTTTGTCAAAGTTAAAAATGAGCAAGAAGTGATCGGTAAGATAATAGCATTGCGTAATCGTCAGAGTGCTTGATATTATTTTTCTTTTTTTTTCCCGGTTTTCTCTCTTATGTTTCTTTTTCTGTCCGCCCTCAGATCTTAACAAATACTGAGGCTAGAGGGCAGCAATTTGGTACGTTGATCATCCACCCTCCAATCATCATTTGTATTTTATTTAAGGTTAAAATTAGCCATAATCGTGCTTCTGGTAACGATTTAGGAGATGCCACCATCAGGCCGTGGTTAAAGTTTCATGGGGCGTGGCACATACAGCAATATACGGAGACCACCGAAAGATACATCTGTTTTCGGTGGTCTTGATTATACGCTGTACAGAAAACTCGATTACTTCGGCGTATTTTTTGTTCTGTTTTGTCCCGTATATTTTGTTTTCTTGTTTTCTTTTGCCCTCTGATATAGCTTTTTTTTTCTTCTTTTTTTTGCAAGGATATCAATTAGATTTCCCTTTCGCAATGCAGCATTTCATTTCCTTGCCTGTTATTGCATCCACCTTGTGTGAGAACGCAGACCGAGACTTTGAACTTATTGTTCCCGCGTACATTGGATGGACTCGTTCCTATAATAGCTTGCGTCTATAGAATTTTATTTAGTCTTTCCTGTCAATTTCTGTTTGTTTTCAGTCGGTTTTTTTCATTTCTCAACCCCAGATGGTAAGTTCATTCTTATTCTCTATTAATTTTTTTTTTTCCAATTTTTGTTACGTCCCGTAACCATTATATTGTGCTCATAATTAATTTGCCGTAACCGGCTGTAATATTATATAAAAAAAAGGGCTTTTCGCCAATTAAGCCAATTCTATTACACACACGATATATATATAATATATATATCATATATATATATATATATATATATATATGTATATATAATATACTATATGTATATATATATATATATATATATATATATATATATATTATATTATATATTATATATATATATTCATTAAGAAAAAAAAAAACAGCTATTTTTTTTTTCATGCGTCGTAGTACTGAGTCCAATAGACTATACATTCCAAAGCCCATAATTCGACAAAATAAATGTATAGAATTTTCTTTAACGAGAGCATATGCATCTTTCCATTTTTATTTTATGTATTTATTTTTACATCTTGAATAGTCGAAAAGTATTCCATTTTTTCTTTCATCTTGAGTCTCCGAAAACGTACTCGAATTTTATATCTCCGAGTGGCATGCACAAAACATCCTAGGAACCATAAATGCGTAAAATCGTTTGTACATAGCAGTGCGGTGTTCCTTTTGAATATTTTATTACTTTATTTACTGAGGGCGCTGGAGGTAACATATTTTGCTCTCTGGAATATCACCGTTTAGTCTCGTTTATTTCCTTATTATAGTTTCCTTTCACGAACAAAAAAACATCTTGCAAATGGGTTAATCGTGTAGGCTTCCGTGTCCTGTTTCCTTATATCTAAAGAGAAAAATAATCGAGGCCAGTCTTGCAATAAATATTGAAAGTATAGTAACCACAGTGACTAAATAACTGATGTAAATCATTGTTATTTTGTAGATATCCTGAGAGTCATTTATTGGCATAAGTCAGGCTCATGCTTCAGTATGAAGCAATGTGTTTAAAGGAAAAGGAGACCTTTTTTTGAATGGAGATTAACCATACATCAAAGGCTGTGCCATTAGGAAAGTATTATTTTCTTCACAATTTATTTTTCATGTTAGAATGTTTAATCAAAATTCTGTAGTACACTTTTAAAGCTCTTCCGTATTACTCGTAGTGTAAGAAGCTGCTCTCTCTCTCTCTCTCTCTCTCTCTCTCTCTCTTTCTTCCCTTGAGAAATATTCCAGACACGATCATTTTTGCAGCCATCTTTAGGTCCCCCATCTTTCCAGCGGTGTTGCCTTTTCCAGAGTGGGGTCCTTTCCCTGATATAAGGTCTCTTAAACCTTGGAATTATTGGTTTTTCTCTTTGCCTCGAAGTCTAATTGCCCGTCCCCTCTATGGGACGTTAATGGTCATTAGGCCATTAATGCTCAAGGGCCTGAATTGCAACGTTCCGTTCTACACACGCTCGGGGAACGTATTGGAAATTATTTTTACGTGAAAGCTACTTTTCTTGACTTTTATGCTCGAACCTCCCTTTCACGTTCTTTAAGTTTCTTGACTCTGTTTGCCCACATGTCAATTGCCTGCAATGACTGAGCACCGCGTTGCTGCTTTCATGTGACTGGCGTAATGCTTCAAGATCTGCAAAATGCTATGAGAATACATATCTTCCATAAGTCCCCCTTTTTTTTATCGGTAAGGATGTGTACTACTGTGAATGAATACGTAGTGGGAAGGTATCTGTAGACCCTGTGCTAAATATTTATGCTAATAAGATTTTGTCTATAAATTTTGAGAGTCAAACTATCTCCTAAACTTCTTCCTTAGCACTATATCGGGGCTTTCTCTTGAACTGATAAAATTAAGAAAAAAAAAAAAGGCAGAAGCTATGAGGCGTTGATTCTTTTGTCTGACGATAAGGGTTAAACTCTCACCCCAGTTTATACTGGAGAATGAAATCAAGTTGCTACCACACCTATGTCACGCATCGAAAGAATAAATAAACAGATAAAAAATGCGCCGAAGTTTCTTCTGTTCAATCCAGTTTTCTGTACAGTGTGTAATATTTGTATAAGCCGTAAATGGTTTATTTTTAAAGGCTGTATTTTTCGTGTACAGAAAGAGACATGCCATTTATTTTAACCTGTTTACATTCATTTATGATGTAGGCGATCGGTAGATCATAATATACGTGTATATGATAATACATCGTGCAATACAGTCGGTTTATTATTTGAAGGATGTATTGGTAATCCTTCATCTCCGGATTCATGCGTCCCTTTGCATGCGTGCCAGTCGCCCGAACATTAAGCGAATTGTTCCCCCCCCCCCACCCCCCCTATGCTGTGCCCTCCTCTCCCCCCCCCCCCCCCCCCAATCTCCCTCCTATTGCGGCTGTTGCTTGTTGCAGCAACCAGCTATAAAGGGAGATTGAATCGGGCGCTTTCGGGTGATGGAACCTCGCTCTAATCAGGCGACCGGGGAGCGTTTCCTGATCCTGGCAAGCACTCGCGTTTATAACGGAATCATTCCCGTCTTGTTATCGTCCCGAGGCTTTATATTACCTTTGTATGTCGCTCGCGAAAACCGTCTGATGGGGCCACAATATGTATGTGATCAGTCGTATGTATGTTGCCTTTGATATTTTTTGTATTACCCTTGTAGTATATCGTTCGCGAAACCGCTAATGGCTGACGTCATATATGATCAGTCGTTTGTATTTTAACCTTTGAATATTTTCTGTATTACCCTTGTATCGTTCGCCAAAACCGTCTAATCTGGCCGCATATGTATGTGATCAGTCGTTTGTAGGTTACCTTTGATGCTTTCTGTATTACCCTTGTATCGTTCGCCAAAACCGTCTAATGCGGCCGTCATAATATGTGATCAGTCATTTGTATGTTAGCTTTGATATTTTCTGTATTATCCTTGTATAGTTTGCGAAAACCGTCTGATACGGCCGTCATATGTGGTCATTCGTTTGTATGTTACCTTTGATATTTTCTGTAATGTCCAGAGCATCAACATTGTATCGTTCGCGTAAACCGTCTAATCTGGCCGCAATATGTGATCAGTCATTTGTATGTTAGCTTTTATTTGTGCTGTATTATCCAGAGGCATCACTGAGGAACTAGCCTTATATCGTTTGCGAAAGCAGTCTAATGTGGCCTTAATATGTGATCAGTCGTTTTGTGTTTTCGATGAGGTAAACATTTTCTGTCGTTTTATTTTCCTTATATCGTTCGCAAAAAGTATTTTATTTGTATATGCTCAGTATAAGCGCACAGTCATAATATACTAAGCCGGCTAAGTCAAAAAAAAAAAAAATCCGAGAATAAAAGTCGGGTCTTTTGTTTCACCGACGAATTTTGTGAAATGAAACTCGCTCGAGAAGGAGTCGTAAAGAATTCGAGCATCAGAATTCCAAATAAAACCGGAACCAAATATTGTTCATATTCACGTACGGTACATACATATGTATACTGAGGCACCGTCAAGAAAGAAGAATGATTTTGTTTTTTCTTCCGTTGCCACGGCTTAAGAAACTCCGGCGTAATTAGGGATAGCTTTTTAAGTTGATTCTTATGCTACTGAATTAACTCATTAAGGTTCTCTTCATTTAGAGGCTTCGGAATGGAAATTGCCCTCATCTCGTCCCTACTTAGCCGAGAGCAGCATGGACGGGGAGAAACGAACAAAGGAAAAGGCGTTTTCGCTAATTCTCGTAATATGGACCGTTTTCCTCAGAAAGATGGAGAAAGGAGAAATCATGAGGTTATCCGGAAACTGAAGAGAAAATCAATACGGGGTCTTTTTTCGACTAGGAACTTTTTGTTTAATTAATTTCTCTTATTATTTTGTTATTTTAACTATTTTAACTTTGCTTCGTTTCAGTATATAGATAATTTTTTTCTAAGTTTTGGCAGAAAAGGGAAATAATAATTATTTTTTGTATCCAAAACAAAATCTTTGTACCTATGAATATCCCGACGAATAATTCTTTGTTTTATAAGACAATCTCTCGTTTGACTGGTCGTTTTCTTTTACGAGTCGGAAAGGATATATATATAATCATATATATATATTAAATATATATATATATATATATAAATCTATATATATATAGATATATTATATGTACTATATATATACTATATATATATACTATAGTTTATGGTATACTATATACATACACATACATACATACAGAGAGAGAGAGAGAGGATAAATTCACATTGCATATAAGTACTCAGACAAAGTTTAAGAATGCAGTTGGCGACATCATTATCATAAGTTGTTTTAAAATGCGGCATTTTATATGTTTCTGACCATCCCCGTCATATCATTCGCAGAGAAGAAAGAATAAATTATTATTTTATTATTATTATTATTATTATTATTATTATTATTATTATTATTATTATTATTATTATTATTATTCATGAAACCTACTTATGAGGAAGCTCACCACCACTGGGACCATTGACTTTAAATTCAAGCTTCCAAAAAAATATTATGGTGTTCATTAGGAAGAAGCAAGAGGAGGTAAAGGGAAATACAGAAAGAAGAGATCCCGATGATTAAAAAAGAAGAAAAAATAAATTAATGAATTAATAAACTACTAGATTTTTAAACAGATAGATAGGAAGGAACTTTGTCATGGAAGCATTAAACTGAACCAGTTTTCTTCCTCCCTAATCAGACAGAGCGTCGTAATCCGAGTTGCAAGGTTTTAGGTGACGTTGGTATTGCAAAGGATAGCTTTAGAGAAGTGTTGATAGGATTCATTGAATGGCGTTTCCAGGTAAAGCTGATTTTGTACCCTGACACTGTTATCAGATTAAAACTAAACTACAAAGAAATCCATTTTACTGAATTGGCTTTTATCAAAATTCGAAAGTGAATGTATGTATATATATATATATATATATCTATATATATATATTATATATATATATATATATATATATATATATATATTTATATATATTATATATATATATATATATATATATATATATGAGAAAGGAGGACCTCTAGATGTAGCCGTTGTTTAATTAAATGTAATGAGAAAAAGAAAAACATGGGAGGAAATATGACCCACTTTGTACAAACGTTGAAATAACGTGCGCACCTCTTTCTGCCACATCGTACCGGAAGCTTAGTAAATAATATATTTATATATATATATATATATATATATATATATATATATATATATATATATATATATATTAAAATGATGTAGTAAATAAATCTAGGTCAGTTTTTTCTGAGAATTAAAGGATTCTTGCTTCTAAAAAACTTACAGTGCTTAATAATAATAATGATAATAATAATAATAATAATAATAATAATAATATTATTATTATTATTATTATTATTTTATTATTATTATTATTATTATTATTATTATTATTGTAGTTGTTGTTGTTGTCGTTGTTGTTGTTGATATTGTTGGTTTTGCTGTATTTGTTAGTAGTGTTATTACCATCAGACCATTATAAAAAAGTAACTCTAAGGATGAGACTTACTGCCATTATATAATTCATTATCGCCTTCACAGTGCATTTTATTATTATTATTATTATTATTATTATTATTATTATTATTATTATTATTATTATTATATTATTATGCACCCCGAGAATCATATAACAAAGACGATGGTTTCAGCTCCTACAATACCCCCAAGGATAGAAGCAGCATAGAGGCAGCCCGGATTTGAAATACGGATGGTTCTCGTGATCACAGATCGGAGTCAACACGGAAAAGTTATGATCATGATATGAAGAATCGGGAATCTCTTACAAACTCGATATCAACTTTGACAAGACGTCCTTTAGTCATACAACTTCAGCCCGGGGCCGGAAAGAATATGCACAAGTTTCTATGAGGCTGACGGCACCTCGTTTACTTTTCGTTCTCGTCGTGTACTTCGACGCTGGTGGTGGTTATTCTCTCTCTCTCTCTCTCTCTCTCTCTCTCTCTCTCTCTCTCTATAGCTAGCTAGCTAAGATGTCAAGATAATATTGGGATCATGACAATAGAAATATGGTCATAAACTCATAATAATCAAGACATCCTAAAAAAAAGATGGATTATTACTTTGTTTATACGTTTCATGCATACGTCAATGATGCTGAGAGCTTTGTAAGACAAATGCATTAATTCTATGTCGAGAGTGCCGGTCTGCTAACGAGCATCCATACATATCTACTAAGAGCTCTCTCTCTCTCTCTCTCTCTCTCTCTCGTAGAGAAACCACCTAAGAGGTTAATAAGCACTAAGCCCTACCTTTAATTCAGCCTCACGAAAGCAGTCACGTTCCAGTTTACCTGAATCATGGCCAAGGCTCGAAGCGTACACCTACTACATGCAGCATGAATAATCTGGCCACATAAGCGCCAGTGAGGGGGTAGGGTTAGTGAGTGGGTGAATAGGATCGGCGGGTTAGGGGTCATGGGGATATTATGTGGGGGGGGGGGGGTGGACAGGAGCCAACAATATTAACTACTGTGATCGGAGCCTTCAAGAGCGGAGTCTGCATCTGACTGTAAGGCTGATGGGATGCACAAACTACCTTCTCTCTTCTCTCTCTCTCGTCCCCATCTCCTCTCTCTCTCTCCTCTCCCCCCGTCTGCAGTCTCTCCTCCTCCTCCTTCTCTCTCTCTCTCTCATCTGCACAAACAAAGGGAGAGTAAATCTTCCAGATGATGGCCAACAGCAGTAGCTGCTGGGAAGGGGCTGGCTTTAGTTTTTTGTTACCGTGGTCATATATATGTATATATATATATATATAATATATATATATATATATATATATTATTATATCTATATTTACAAAGATTTTTAGAAGATGTGAAATTGGCATTACAGATATTTTTGTATATGTAAAGAAGTATATATATATATATATATATATATATATATATATATAATATATATATATATATATATATATATATATATATATTATATATATATATATTTACAACGATTTTTAAGAGTTTTGAAATTGGCATCACAGATATTTTTTGTATATGTAAATAAGTATATATATATATCTATATATATATATATATTATATATATATATATATCTATATTATATAAATACATACGTATATAGATAGATAGATCTACAGTATATATGTACACATATATATTTATGAATATTTAATTACATTCAGCAATTTCCCGTAACACATGAAGTCTCCAGAAAATTTAATTGCTGATTTGTAGATGGTCCCCCTTAAGAAGAAACCCTCCACACCATTCTACTACATGCATAGAAGGGTCATGAGCGTCACATCGAATCCACTTATGTATGGAACACCATTCACCTCTGTTTTCCACTCACCTGCTGGAATCCTGGATTAGTATTATGAGCCTTGTTCTCCCATACAAAAATTTCCCTCCAACAGATATAATACTGTTTCTCTTCTCATTCATCATCTTCGCATCACTTTAATAATTCTAAGAAAAATGCTCCTTATTTAATTGCCTCTAGATGGTAGTACCTTCGGATAATTGGTTAACCTTCTAATCTTTCGTTCCAATTCCCATAACCTTCTAATCTTTCGTTCCAATTCCCATTAAAAGAAAATTAGAACGGTAGAGTGCAAGTACAACTGTAGCGTAGGAAATAAATATTTATAACCAATTAATGTTTAATTTTCTTGTTTTATTTTATAATAGTCAAATTTCTATTGTTGTATTCTTTATATCACTAAAATTTTAAATTGTTGGCTATCCTCGGCAGTGTCTTGTTTTATTTCGCCTGTCAGATGATGATACTATTTATCCCAAGTAGTTCTGGATGTCCTGCGAGCATCTGATTGATGGTGACATTTGTAAGTGTTTGCTCTCTCTTGAACGCTGCAATAAATTTCGGACAATTTGGATGGAAAACAATTTCAGTTTACAGTGAACCTTCCAATTTCTGCCACACAGTGATATACGTCCACATTCGGACATACCTCTTAAGTCGATATGTTCTACCCATGTTTGCGTCTTCGGAGTAGTGTATGAAAAGGTCTGCTTCAGTTAACATCATCTCTTGCAGTGTTTCGAATGCATTAATCACTTCGTCTGGAGAAATGACTGCCAAAACTGGTAGCATACGAACTTCCAGAGCAAAGTTAGCATCAGTTTGACATTGCCCCTGCTGTTCTTCAGACTGCATCTTGTGGTACGTTTTGCAATCAGTGATAGAAATGTCCCTTGGCTGTTAGGTTGGGGAAATCTCTTCTCTGGCCTCTGGCAGATTGTTCATAATTCACGAGGAAGGTCTGTGAACTGAAATCCGGGTTGATAGTGTGGAGTTGAAGGAAATGGTTTTGACAGAGTTATTGTTTGTGTGGTAGCGGAACATAAACATAAGGAATCACTTTTTCAAGTCGGATGATAAATAGTTTACAGTTGGTAAAAATAGTTCTGGTATAACTTTAAATGCTCCTTCACCATACCAGTCACTTTAATTATTTTCCAGTTTTCTGATGTTAAAAAAAATAAAACACACACAGACACACACACACACACACACACACACTAAGAAAGGCTGGTCACTGCAAGAAATCTTCACCACCAGCTGTCATCTTGTACTCAACAGGAATGATTATTATTGTCAGTGAGTTTCGTTGGAATGGGATGCATGGCACTGTCATCTTGTTAGTAGCATCTTATTGCGTGTTTAGTTGAGTTACCTGCCAATATGGACTGAGCCTCTTCGGGTAATGCATTGCAACGCAGTCTGCTATGTAAATGATAGCTTTCATCATGACAGGACTTCCGGACAACGTATGACTGTGGCATGGGTATGTTAATTTATAGAATCACTTACATAATTTCCAGAGGCTCTAAATTTTGACTGACATTTCTGCTGACCTTTCCCACATTCCTACCAAATAACACCACTTAACATATCTTTCTGCTTCATTTAACTGTCAAACACTTCAAGCGCTGAACACAAACTAATGGGAGAAATGCTTAGGTATTATAATCATGTATTCCTTGGTCGATGGAGTGAGTAATTCAAAGATTTGCTTATTGTCGTGGGTAGAAGAGAATTGTATGTAGGCTATGAAAATGCATGTGGAAGTGATACCAAACTATTTGAAAAGAGCATTGTAGAGGTTGAGGAGTTGTGAGACAGTGACTTGTAAGGGGATTACAGTTGAGATGCCTCAGAATGATGGTGAAAGAGTTGTGTATTATATGCCTACATACACTTGTGCACATATACACCAGCATCCCTTTTTTTTTTTTTTTTTTTTTTTTTTTTTTTTTTTTTTTTTTTTTTTTTTTTTTTATTGTATATGCGTCAAGTTCATTAATGAAGAGCAAAGCCCGAAATTACACCATCCCGTGATTACAAAATTCTATGGGCTCGCTTGTTACATAACGGCAGCATTAATTATGGTGATCTTGAAATTCAAAATTAAGCGGAGATGAAAGAAAATTCTCGAGCCTTTGAGATTTTGCGGCCTAGCCCTTTTAACCATCTCCTTGGGTTGGGGAGGGGGGAGGGGGGCACCGTTTGACTTTTATATAAGCTTTCGTTAGACTTGACGTTTGTCTGTGCGCGATTGAGTGAATGAAAGGGATAGACTGAAAGACACAGACAGGCCTATTTTCAAACATAGATAAATTATCATTCGTGATCGTGCATGTGAGACTAGTTCCAGGTTCTTTGGAGTAGACAGCAACTTTTTTTTTTTTTTTTTTTTTTTTTTTTTTTTTTATTTTTTTTTTTTTTTTTTTTTTTTTTTTTTTTTTAGGGATATTCGTATTTAATGTGCTTTTCGTATTTAATGTTCCCATTCCTTCGTTGCATTGACGCTTGCTTTGAGTTCTTTGCTCTTGAAAGTTATCACCAGCAGCTGGGGTCGTCTTCCAGTGTAATAAGGGAGAAAGAGAACGCTAAAATGCGAGTCTTTCCTGGAACGTGGCTTGCGGAGGTGGGTGGAAGCTGTTGCTTTGTTATCGCATGCATTGTTTTTCGCCGTTTCTCTTTTTCTTTTCCTCTTCCCCATTCCAGATTCTTCTCCGATTGAACCATCTCCTTTATGAACTCTCATTGTGGAGGCTCTCTGGGCTTCAGCTTCTCTTAATAACAAGACAATCCGCTACGGAGTTTCTATTTTTATTTATTTTTTTTATGTATTTGTTTTTTTTTATTTAGAGAATTCATTTCTCGCCAGATTTAAAATCAGATGAGCTTAGGATGCCGAAGAGTTACTGGGAAGTTCAAGGTACGGAGGAAAGTGTCATTCTGGCTGCCATCTTGACTTTTGTTTACGAATTATTACGCACGGAACTGACTCGTATTTTCTTATTATTATTATTTTCATATTGATGCTTTCGCGGCCGTGTGGTCACTTCACTCGAGCAACCCTTCCGTTCATGGTTCTTTAAATAAAATAAACGTTAGTGTGTTTATATTCGACCTCATTTTCCCCATGCGTATTTTTCCACCCTCAGGTGTATATCTCCGTTTCTAAGGAGCACAAAACTCTCATTGTTCGTCTGCTTTATTGCCATTTTTTCCCCCTCTCCTTTCTTTATCGTTTCTCTCTCATTGTTTCATTGTTATTCCCATTCCTTCCCGTGGGTTCAACCGCTCGTAATTTTTGTCACCGTTGGGGATCAGTACAAGCCAGGGAGTTGAATAGCCCCCTCCGGGCAGCCAGTTAGCCCCCTGGCCAGAAGGGCTTTGTGTACATCCTTCTTAAAAAGTAATAAATATTTTCCTCTTATTTTCTTTCTGCCACGATCTTTCGTATTTTTTATTTATATTTCACCCAGCAGTGTGATCAGATTACAGCTCTACAAAAATGTGGCAGAGTTAGTGAGATAACCCTCTCTCTCTCTCTCTCTCTCTCTCTCTCTCTCTCTCTCTCTCTCTCTCCCCCCATTGCAGAAGAGGTTACACATACCGTATGTAGTTTAAACAGCAATTTTGCTGAAAGCTTTTTGTTGCTTTTAAATAGCCGAGTAAATATACACTATTCGGGGGAAAATTTGGAAATGTTAGAGGGATTTTATTTGCAAACTTTTAAGCCTTGGCGTTTAATAACACAGGACACATTCTGGATGAACGAAAAGGAAATGAGACCTTTTCGACGCCATACAGGACGCTGTGTATTTCTGTTAATGAATAACATGTCATGCGTGAGCGTTCCCTGCATTTGTACCCAGCCATTCCTGACACACAAGTGTGTGTGTATACTATATATAATATATATATATATATATAGATATATATATAGTAAGGTAATTTCCAGTATAGAAACACTGTGTACTGAAGAAAAAAAAACTTAGAAATGAAAACATTTCCGGCATGTGTTATTTTATTTTAGGACGGGCATTACTGTGAACTAATGAATGGGTTATTTTTTTCCCGTAGTAATATCGATAGATGCAGGAGAGAGCAGAATGAGAATGTGCGAAGAGCTATGCTGTTATCTTTCGTGAGCGAATTGTAACGTAAATCTTGGAACTGTCACAACAGTCAATTTGCTGGTATTTATTCTGAAAAAGAAACGAGGGTCAAGACTTTATCTTGTAAGGCTTATATGTATCGTCCGGCCGAAGGGAAATATGTCCGTAAATCAGCCAACTCATCCGGTCTTGGAGACCATAGCGAACATTGCGGTCTTTGTCGTGTTGGTGACCGTCGAATTAGCCACGGTCCCCTCCCCGTAAAAGTGCTTTTTTTTCCCGAGGCCATAGATCATCGCCTCGGAGCATCTCGGAGTCAGTCCCCCATACACCTCGGAAACGGTCGGTTGTAAAGTCGAACCGCCTCGAAACTTCGCAGTGAAAAACGTCCTGTCGTTTCCGCAGTCTAATGCACCCGGGATAAGTACCGGAAAATTGGCGCTGTGATTCGATTCGGCGAAATGGATTCCCTTTCCGATATTACCTTGATAAACCGAACGGTTGTTCTCTCTTTACTCCTCCATTCCCGAAGCCGAGGAGGCTGCTCTCTGTTCCACTTTCGCCATTTCCTTAAAGGGGCCTATTATTATCCGAAGGGCTCGGAAAATACAGCGCCTGCAGTTCAAAAACGTATTCACTATTTTCCGGGGGCAGCTTTATCGTCGGATGCCTTGTCTTTAACAGCAGTCGGTCGAGATCAAAGGGATTTAATAAAATACTTTTCCTAGTGTAGGAGCTCTGTAGCTGCCGGCCGCGGACTTTTTCTAGAAGATGGAAATCGTTTCCTCCTTAATCCGACAGGACGGATCATAAACAGGAAACTGACAGCGTAGTCCAGGAATTGGACTTAAGGGGTGTAACCTCTCTCTCTCTCTCTCTTCTCTCTCTCTCTCTCTCTCTCTCTCTCTCCAAATTCTGTCGTACTTATGATCTTCAGTATAGAAGTATCATTTCTCTAACATGGTTTTATATACATATATATATGCTTACTCCAGTTTCAAGCTGTAATTTATGTAATAATGATAATAATAATATTAATAATAATAATAATAATAATAATAATAATAATATAGACATATGCAGTATATTTATTTGCATAACACTACCATATATATATATATACTATATATATATATATATATATATAATATATATATATATATATATTATATATATATACAGTCATTCGTTCTTCTCCTTTTCCTTTGGATGTTATGTTGAGCACTGGTTCTTTTTTACTGTACACAATTCAAGTTATATTAATTTTTGTAAATAAATTTGTTTTCTCTTAGCTTTATTTTAAAATAGTTTGTGTACGTGTGTATGTATATGTATGTATACACACACACACACACACGTTTGTGAGGTGGTGATGTGTGTGAGGGTTTTATATCTCTTTAAATTAAAGAGAGACATTTGTCAAGATGAAATCTGTAATGTCCCAAAGAATAAAAAATAATCCAGGACACGCTTGCATTACATTTCTATTCCAACTTAATTTTTTTTTTTTTTCTTTTCAAAAGAAGCCGATTATTTGGGTTTAAGCAGAATCCCCGCGTCGTGGAAATGGCTCAGGATTCATATTCAACTTCCCTTTTTTTCTTTTTTTTATCTTCTTTTCCTCATCGTTTTTTCTCAAAGGTATTTCATCCATGAGGAAGGACAGAGAATTCTCATCAAGATTAAAGAGGAATGTGGAATGATTAGAGACCGGAAAGGCTGGAATGAAATGCGGCAAGAGAAGAAGAGATGTAACTTCGTAAGAATTCTAAGACATTTACTGTGCTACTTTTTGAAGTCAGGCCTTCGGAGGAAGATCCCCTCCAGAGGATTTCTCGTGATGTGACGCATAGCAGATGCTGTGTGTTTCGTCTGGAAATTGGAAATAGATTACAAATGAAAATACGACTTTTCTGTTGACGCTAGACGATATTAAATAAATACTACATCATGGTTGTTTGATAAGATAGGCTCGCGGAGTATATCTAAGTTTATATTCATTGCAAGACGTAAATTTAAAAGTATATTTGAACCAAGAAATTAGAGGGAAGAGGAAAAAAGAAATTGCTCAAAGAGTCTGATTAAAAAGATGGAGAATCACGTGAAGTTTTCATTTTATCTTCAAGAAGAATAAATTATGAATGAGGAGAGGCGAGTCTCTTCGCCTGAATGGAAAAGAAAAGAGATAGGAGCGGATGCAAAAAGGATATTGCTGTGATTTTGTCTCATAGTTTATTATATATCTTTAATAATTATGTTCCATGACGATAAGTTTGGCTGTTGGATATATGACTTAGATTTACAACGAAATGATGGCGCCAACCGTAGACGAAGTGATGTAGAACTTCGAGTTGTTGTACTATTTCTGCTAAATTTATGAGCCTATGTTAGGAAACCTGACAAAAGAGTGGTTAAGGTACTATTACTACCACATAATAGAGTTTCTCGTTGGACGAGTCGGTTACGTTCTCGACTACCGATCTCAGGATCCGGGTTCGCTTCCTGCTCTGCCAACGCAGAACCAGAGGAATTGATTTCTGGTGATAGAAATTCATTTCTCGATGTGGTTCGATCCACTATAAGCTGTAGGTTCCGTTGCTAAGTAACCAATTGGTTCCTAGCCACGTAAAAAATATCTAATCCTTCGGGCCAGCCCTAGGAGAGCTGTTTAATCAGCTCAGTGGTCTGGTAAAATTAAGATATACTTAACACATAATCGAATGGATGTGAGTTAAGAAACAACAGGAAAAGAAGAAGAGAGACAACCCATAAGTCAAATAATTTGTATCTTAAAGCAACCATTAAAAAATGAAGGAGGAGAGGGAGATGTGCCCCTAATTTTTAGATCAATGCAATGCCAAAAGTGGCTGGTTGGAAGTCAGCTAAATCTAACATCCTGTGCTCACTAGCTGGTTGGAAGACAGCTAAATCTAATATCCTGTGCTCACCAGCAGGTTGGAAATCGGCTAAATCTAACATCCTTGCTCCTAGCTGGTTTGGAGTCAGCTAAATCTAATTATCCCTGTGCTCAGTAGCTTGTTGGAAGTCGCTAATCAATATCCTGTGCACATAGCTGGTTGGAAATCGGCTAAATCTAATATCCTGTGCTCACTAGCCTGGTTGGAAAGAAAGCTAAATCTAAACTCCGTTGCTCTCAGCTGGTTGGAAAATCAGCTAAATCTAACATCCTGGCTCCCAGCTGGTTTGGAAGTCCTGCTAAATCTAACATCCTGTGCTCACTAGCTGGTTGGAAGACAAGCTAAATCAATATCCTGTCTCACCACTGTTTGGAAACGGCTTAATCACATCCTGTGCTCACTAGCTGGTTGGAAGTCAGCTAAATCTAATATCCGTGCAGTAGCTGGTTGGAATCACTAAATCTAAGATCCTGGCTCACCAGCTGGTTGGAAATCGGCTAAATCTAACATCCTGTGCCTCAACCAGCTGGTTTGGAAATCAGCTAAATCTAATATCCTTTGCTCCACTAGCTGGTTGGAAAGTCAGCTAAATCTAACATCCTGTGCTCATCAGCTGGTTAGAAATCGGCTAAATAACACCATCCTGTGGCTACAACTAGGCTGGTTGGAAGTTCACTAAATCTACAAAAATCCCCCCCCCCCCTGTGCTCACTAAAGCTGGTTGGAAATCAGCTAAAATCTAAATATCCTGTTGCTCACCAGTTGGTTGGAAATCGGCTAAATCTAACATCCTGTGCTCACAGCTGTTGGAATCAGCTAAATCTACATCCTGTGCTCACTAGCTGGTTGGAAATCAGCTAAATCTAATACTGTTACTCACCCACTGTTTGAAGTCACTAAATCTATATCCTGTGCTCACTAGCCTGGTTGGAACAGCTAAATCTAACATCCCTGCTCACCTAGCTGGTTGGATCACGCTAAATCTAATATCCTGTGCTCACCAGCCTGGTTGAATCGGCTAAATCTAACATCCTGTGCTCACTAGCTGGTTGGAAGTCATCCCTTTTTTTAAAGCTAACATCCTGTGCTCACTGCTGGTTTGAAATCGGCTAAATCTAACATCCTTTGCTCCGCACTGGTTGGAAATCGCTAAATCTAATATCCTGTGCTCACTACTGGTTGGAAATCACCTTAAATCTAACATCCCTGTGCTCATCTGCTGGTTTAAATCGGCCTAAATCTAAACACCCTGTGCTCACTAGCTGGTTGGAAAATCAGCTAAATCTAATCCTGTGCCCCTAGTGGTTTGGAAATCCACTAAATCTAATATCCTGTGCTCACAGCTGGTTGGAAATCGGCTAAATCAAATCCGTGCTCACTAAGCTGGTTGGAAAATCCAGCTAAATCTAATATCCCTGTGCTCAGTAGCGGGTGGAAGTCGCTAATCTAATATCTGTTTGCTCACTAGCTGGTTGGGAAAATCAGCTAAATCTAATAATCCTGTGCTCACTACTGGTTGGAATCAGCTAAATCTAACCATCCTGTGCTCACCGCTGTGGTTGGAATCGGCTTTAATCTAAATCCTGTGCTCACTGCTGGTTGGAAGTCTAAATCTAACATCCTGTCTCAAACTAGCTGGGTGGAAATCGCTAAATCTAATATCCTGTGCTCACCAAGCTGGTTGGAAAGTCGGCTAAATCTAAAATCCCTGTGTCAATAGCTGGTTGGAAGTCAGCTTAAATCTAATACCTGGTTCTCACCAGCTGTTGGAAATCGGCTTTAAATCAAACCTCCTGTGCTCACAGCTGGTTGGAATCAGCTAAATCTAATATCCTGTGCTCGTAGTGGTTGGAAGTCAGCTAAAATCTAAATATCCTGCTCACCAGCTGGTTGGAAATCGGCTAAATCCAATATCCTGTGCTCACCAGCTGGGTTGGAAATCGGCTAAATCTATATCCTGTGCTCACTTACTGTTGGAAGTCAGCTAAATCTAATATCCTGTGCTCACTACTGGTTTGGAAAGGTCCAAAGCTATAATCTAAAACATCCTGTGCTCACTAGCTGTTGGAAGTCGCTAAACTAACACCTGTTGGCTCACCAGCTGGTTGGAAATCGGTCCTTAATCTAACCATCCTGTGGCTCACCAGCTGGTTGGAAGCGGCTTAAATCTAACAACCCTGTGCTCACTGTTGTTTGGAAATCGCTAAATCGTAACCCATCCTGTGCTCACCAGCTGGTTTGGAAATCGGCCTAAATCTAAAATCCTGTTGCTCACCAGCTGGTGGAAATCAACTAAAATCTAATATCCTGTGCAGACTGGTTGGAAGTCAGCTAAATCTAACATCCTGTGCTCACCAGTGGTTGGAAAGTCAGCTAAATCTAATATCCTGGCTCACCAGCTGGTTGGAAGTCAGCTAAATCTTAAAATCCTGTGGCTCACCAGCTGGTTGGAAGTCGGCTAAATCTAAAATCCTGTGCTCACCAGCTGGTTGGAAATCAACTAAATCTAACATCCTGTGCTTCCAGCTGGTTGGAAGTCAAAACTAAATATCAAATAACATCCTGTGCTCCAAGCTGGTTGGAAGTCAGCTAAATCTAATATCCTGTGCTCACCAAGCTGGTTGGAAATCGGCTTAAATTCAAACTCCTGTGCTCACCAGCTGGTTGGAAGTCAGCTAAATCTATATCCTGGGCTCCATCTGGTTGGAAATAGTAAACAATCCTAAATCACCATGGTTGTGGCTCACCAGCTAGTTTGGAAGTCAGCTAAATCTAATATCCTGTGCCACAGTGGTTTGAAATCAACTAAATCTAACATCCTGTGGCTCAATAGCTGGTTGGAAGTCGCTATATCTAAAACATCCTGCTCACCAGCTGTTGGAATCGCCTAAATCTACATCCTGTGCTCAAACCACTGGTTGGAAATCGCTAAATTCTAACATCCTGGGCTCCCAGCTGGTTGGAGTCGGCTAAATCTAACAACCTGTGCTCACAGCTGGTTTGGAAAGTCAACTAAATCTAACATCCTGTTGCTCACCACTGGTTGGAAATCACTAAAATTCAAAAATCCAGTGCTCACCAAGGCTGGTTGGGAAAATCAAGCATAAATAACATCCTGTCCTCAACCAGCTGGTTGGAATCACTAAATCCTAAACATCCTTGTGCTCACCAGCTGTGGGAAGTCAGCTAAATCTAACTCCTGTGCTCATGGGTTGGAAGTCAGCTAAATCTAACATCCGTGCTCACAAGTGGTTGGAAGTCAGGCTAAACCTCCTAACATCCTGTTGGCTCAACCAGCTAGTTGGGAAGTCAGCTAATCTAACTTCCTGGCTCACTACTGTTGGAATCAACTAAAACTAACATCCTGTGCTCACCAGCTGGTTGAAGTCAAGCTAAATCTAACATCCTGTGCTCACCAGCTGGTTGGAAGTCAGCTAAACTAACTCCTGTTCTCACCAGTGGTTGGGAAGTCAGCTAAATCTAACATCCTGTGCCTCACCAGCTGTTGGAAAGTCAGCTAAAACAAATCCTACATCCTTGGTCTCACCAGCTGTTGGAATCACTAAATCTAACATCTGTGCTCACCAGGCTAGTTGGAATCAGCTAAATCTAACATCCTGTGCTCCACCAGCTGGTTGGAAATCAAACCTAAATCTAACATCCTGTGCTCACCAGCTGGTTGGAAGTCAAGGCTAAATCTAACTGTGGCTCACACTGGTTGGAAGTCAGCTAAATCGAAAACTGTGCTACCACTGTTGGAAATCAACTAAATCTAACATCCTGTGCTCAACCAAAATCTGATGGAAATCGGCTAAATCTAAACATCCTGTCTCACCCTGGTTGGAAGTCAGTAATTCATCCTGTCTCCCAGCTGGTTGGAAAGTCAGCTAAATCTAAATTCCTGTGCTCACCAGCCTGGTTGGAAGTCGGCTAAATCTAACATCCTGTGCTCACCAGCTGGTTTGGGAAGTCGGTAATCTAACATCCTGTGCTCACCAGCTGGTTGGAAATCGGCTAAATCTAACTTCCTGTGCTCACCCAGCTAAGGTGGGAAGTCAGCTTAAAATCTAAACCTGTGTCACCAGCTGGGGTGGAAATCAACTAAATCAACATCCTGTCTCACCAGCTGGTTGGAAGTCGCTTAAATCTAAACATCCTGTGCTCACATGGTTGGTTGGAAGTCTGCAAATCTAACATTCCTGTGCTCAGCAGCTGGTGGAAGTCAGCTAAATCTAACATCCTGTGCTCACCAGCTTGGTTGGAAGTCGGCTAAATCTAAACATCCTGTGCTCAGCCAGCTGGTTGGAATCGGCTAAATCAACAATCCTGTGCTCATCGCTGGTTGGGAAGGTCGGCTAAACTAACAATCCTTGTGCTCACCAGCTGTTTGGAAGTCACTAAATCTAACATTGCTGTCTCCCAGCTGGTTGGAAAATCAACTAAACATCTAACAACCTGTGCTCACCCACTGGTTGGAAGTCGGCTAATCTAACTCCTTGTGCTCACGCTGGTTGGAAGTCAGCTAAATCTTTAACTCCTGTCTTCCACCGCTGGTTGGAAGTCACCAAACTAAATCAACATCCTGTGCTCACCGCTGGTTGGAAATCGGCTAAATCTAATCCTTGTGCTCACCCCTGTGGAAGTCGCTAAATCTAACATCCTGTGCTCACCAGCTAAGTTGGCAAGTCACCTAATCTAACTCCTGTGTCACCAGCTTGTTGGAAATCAACCTAAATCTAAACAATCCTGTGCCTCATCCAAAAGCCCTGGTTGGAAGTCATCTAAATCTAACATCCGTTTTGCTCACCTCAGCTAGGTTTGGAAGTCAGGCCTAAATCTAACATCCGTGCTCACCAGCTGGTTGTAAGCAACTAAATCTAACATCCTGTGCGTCACCAGCTTGGTTGGAAAAGTCGGCTAAATCTAACCATCCTGGTGCTCACCAGCTGGTTGGAAGTCCAGCCTAAATCTAACATCCTGTGCTCACCACTGGTTGGAAGTCAAAGCTAAATCTAACATCCTTTGGCTCACCAGCTGGTTGAATTCGGCTGTTCTAACGGAATCTGGTGCTCCTCGCAGCTGGTTGGAAAGTCGGCTAAATCCTAACATCCTGTGCTCACCAGCTGGTTGGAAGTCGGCTAAATCTAACATCCTGTGCTCACCAGCTTAGTTGGAAAGTCAAGCTAAATCTAACATCCTGTGCTCAACCAGCTGGTTTGAAATCAACTAATCTAACATCCTGTGCTCACCACTGGTTTGGAAGTCGGCTGAAATCTAACTCCTGTGCTCACCACTGGTTGGAAGTCATCTAATCTAACATCCTGTGCTCAACCAGCTGGTTGGAAGTCAGCTAAATCTAACATCCTGTGCTCAACCATCCTGTTGGAGTCGCTAAATCAACATCCTGGGCTCACCAGCTTGGTTGGAAAGTCGCTTACATCTAACATCCTGTTTTTTTTTTTTTTTGCTCAAACCAGCTGGTTGGAAGTCCCGGCTAATCTACATCCCTGGTGCTCACCAGCTAGGTTGGAAGTCAGCTAAATCTAACATCCTGTGCTCACCAGCTGGTTGGAAATCAACTAAATCTAACATCCTGTTGCTCACCACCAGCTGTTGGTAAGTCGGCTAAATCTAACATCCCTATTGCCCTCACCAGGCTGGTTGGAAGTCAGCTAAATCTAACATTCCCCTGGTTGGCTCAACCAGCTGGTTGGAAGTCACTAAACTAAATCTAACATCCTTTCTCACCATCTTGTTGAAATCAACTAATTCAACCATCCTGTGCTCACCAAAAGGCCCCCTTGGGGTTGGGAAGTCCAAGCTAAATCTCAAATCCTGTGGCTCACCAGTCCTAGTTGGAAGGCACTAAATCTAACATCCTGTGCCCTCACCAGCTGGTTTGGAAATCAACGAAATCTACCATCCTGGTTGCTCAACCAGCTGCTTGGAAGTCAGTAAATCTAACATCCTGTGCTCACAGCTTGGTTGGAATTCCGGCTAAATCTACAATCCTGGCTCACCATCTGGTTTGGAAATCAACTAAATCTAACATCCCCTGTGCTTCACCAGCTGGTTGGAAGTCAGCTTAAATCTAACATCCTGTCTCAAACCAGCTGTGTGGAAATCAACTAAATCTAACCATCCTGTGCTCACCATCTTGGTTTGGAAAGTCACTAAATCTAACATCCTGTCTCAACCAGCTGGTGGAAATCAGACTAAATCTAACATCCTGTGCTCATGCCAGCTGGTTTGGAAAGTCAAGCTAAAATCTAAACATCCTTGTGCTCACCAGCTGGTTGGAAGTCCAGCTAAACATCTAACATCCTGTGGCCTCATCAAGCTGGTTGAAATCAACTAAATCTAACTCCTGGCTCACACGCTGGTTTGAAAAGTCAGCCTAAAAGAATCTAAAAACAAAAATCCTGTGCTCACCAGCTGGTTGGAAAGTCAGCTAAATCAACATCCTGTGCTCAATCAGCTGGTTGGAAATCCAACTAAATCTAACAATCCTGTTGCTCACCATCTGTTTGAAATCAACTAAATCTAACTCCTGTGCCTCATCAGCTTGGTTGAAGTCAGCTAAAAATCTAACATCCTGTGCTTCACCAGCTGGTTGAAATCACTAAATCTACCATCCTGTGCTCACCAGGCTTGGTTGGGAAAAGTCAGCTAAATCTAACATCCTTGTCTCACCAGCTGTTGGAAGTCAGCCTAATCTAACATCCTTGTGCTCATCCAGCTGGTTGGAAATCACTAAATCTAGCATCCTTGGCTCAAACCAGCCTTGGGTTGGAAGTCCGCTAAGTCCTTAATAGTCCTGTGCTCACCAAGCTGGTTGGAAATCAGCTTAAATCAACATCCTGGTGCTCAACCAGCTTGGTTGAAATCAGCTAAATCTAACATCCTGTGCTCACCAGCTGGTTGGGAAAGTCATCTAATCTACACTTTGCTCAAACCAGGCCTGGTTGGAATCGCCAATCTAACATCCTGTGCTCACCAGTCTGTTGGAAGTCCAGCTAAATCGAACATCTTTGTGCTCAACCAGCTGGTTGGTAATTCCGGGCTAAAGCTGACCACATCCCTTTACTCACCAGCTAGGTTGGAAGAGCAGCTTAAATCTAACATCCTGTGCTCAAACCATCTGGTTGGAAAAAAGTCAAGCTAAATCCAACATTTTCCTGTGCTCACCAGCTGGTTGGAAGTCCGCTAAATCTAACATCCTGGTTGGCTCAACCACTGTTGGAAGTCAGGCTAAATCTAAACATCCTTTTCTCACCAGCTGGTTTGGAAGTCGGCTAAATCAAACATCCTGTGCTCACCTGCTGGTTGGAAGTCAGCTAAATCTAACATCCTGTGCTCACAGTGGTTGGAGTCAGCTAAAATCTAACATCCTGTGCTCACCCAGCTGGTTGGAAGTCAGCTAAATCTAACATCCTGTGCTCACAGCTGGTTGGAAGTCGGCTAAATCTAAAATCCTGTGCTCATCAGCTAGTTGGAAAATCGCTAAATCTAACATCCTGTGCTCAACCAGCTTGGTTGGAGACAGCTTAAATCTAACATCCTGTGCTCACCAGCTGGTTGGAAGTCAGCTAAATCTAACATCCTGTGTTCACCAGCTGGTTGGAGATCAGCTCTAAATCTAAAACATCCTGTGGGGGGGGGGGGGGTCTCACCACTGCTTGTTGGAAGTCGGCTAAATCTAAAATCCTGTGCTCATCAGCTAGTTGGAAGTCGGCTCAAATCTAAAATCCTGTGCTCATCAGCTGGTTGGAAGCGGCTAAATCTAATCCTGTGCTCATCAGCTAGTTGGAAGTCGGCTAAATCTAAATCTGTGCTTCACCAGCTGGGTGTGTTCGGCTAAACCTAAAATCCTGTGCTCATCAGCTAGTTGGAAGTCGGCTAAATCAAACATCCTGTGGTCACTAGCTGGTTGGAAGTCAGCTAAATCTAACAATCCTGTGCTCACCAGCCTGTTGGAGATCAGCTAAATCTAACATCCTGTGCTCACCAGCTGGTTGGAAGTCAGTTAAATCTAACATCCTGTTCTCACCATCTGGTTGGAGATCAGCTAAATCGTAACATGCCTGTGGAAACTCACCAGCTGGTTGGAAATCGGCTAAATCTACATCCTGTTGCTCAAACCAGCTGGTGGAAGTCAGCTAAATCTAACATCCTGTTCTCAAACCAGCTGGTGGAAGTCGCTATCAGGAAACATCTGTGGCTCACCAGCTAGTTGGAAGTCAGCTAAATCTAACATCCTGTGCTCACCAGCTGGTTGGAAATCTGCTAAATCTAACATCCTGTGCTCACTAGCTGGTTGGAAATCCGCTAAATCTAACATCCTGTGCTCACCAGCTATTGGAAGTCAGCTAAATCTAACATCCTGTGCTCATCAGCTGGTTTGGGAAATCTAATGCTAAATCTAAACAAATCCTGTGCTCCAACCAGCTGTAGTTGGAAATCGGCTAAATCTAACATCCTGTGCTCACCAGCTATAAATTGGAAGTCAGCTAAATCTAACATCCTGTGCTCTCAGCTGGTTGGAAATCTGCTAAATCTAACATCCTGTCGCACCAGCTGTTGGAAGTCGGCTAAAATCTATCCTGTGCTCATCAGCTAGTTGGAAATCGGCTAAATCTAACATCCTGTGCTCACCAGCTGGTTGGAAATCCGCTAAATCTAACATCCTGTGCTCACCAGCTAATTGGAAGTCAGCTAAATCTAACATCCTGTGCTCATCAGCTGGTTGGAAATCTGCTAAATCTAACATCCTGTGCTCATCAGCTGGTTGGAAAGTCAGCTAAATCTAACATCCTGTGCTCACCAGCTGGTTGGAAGTCAAGCGTAAATCTACATCCTGTGCTCACCAGCGGTTGGAAGTCAAGCTAAATTAACATAAATGTGCTCACCAGTGGGTGAAAGTCAGCTAAATCTAACCACCGTGCTCACCCAGCTGGTGGAATCCGCCTAAAATCTACAATCCTTGTGGCCTCAATCAGCTGGTTGGGAATCGCTAAATAACAACCTGTGCTCACCAGCTGGTTGGAAGTCGCTAAATCTAACACCTGTGCCTCACCAGCCTGTTGGAAATCCGGCTAAATCTAACATCACTGGTGAAATCCGATAATCTAACATCCTGTGCTCACCAGCTGATTGGAAATCCGCTAAATCTAACATCCTGTGGCTCTTCCAGCTGGTTGGAAATCCGCTAAATTCTAACATCCTGTGCTCACCAGCTGGTTGGAAGTCGTATAAATCTAACATCCTGTCCTCACCAGCTGGTTGGAAATCGGCTAAATCTAACATCCTGTGCTCATCAGCTGGTTGGAAATCAGCTAAATCTAACATCCTGTGCTCACCAGCTGGTTGGAAGTCAGCTAAATCTAACATCCTGTGCTCACCAGCTGGTTGGAAGTCAGCTAAATCTAACATCCTGTGCTCATCAGCTGGTTGGAAATCAGCTAAATCTAACATCCTGTGCTCATCAGCTGGTTGGAAATCAGCTAAATCTAACATCCTGTGCTCACCAGCTGGTTGGAAATCCGCTAAATCTAACATCCTGTGCTCTTCAGCTGGTTGGAAATCCGCTAAATTCTAACATCCTGTGCTCACCAGCTGGTTGGAAGTCGTATAAATCTAACATCCTGTCCTCACCAGCTGGTTGGAAATCCGCTAAATTTAACATCCTGTGCTCATCAGCTGGTTGGAAATCAGCTAAATCTAACATCCTGTGCTCATCAGCTGGTTGGAAGTCAGCTAAATCTAATATCCTGTGCTCACCAGCTGGTTGGAAGTCAGCTAAATCTAACATCCTGTGCTCACCAGCTGGTTGGAAGTCAGCTAAATCTAACATCCTGTGCTCACCAGCTGGTTGGAAGTCAGCTAAATCTAACATCCTGTGCTCACCAGCTGGTTGGAAGTCAGCTAAATCTAACATCCTGTGCTCACCAGCTAATTGGAAGTCAGCTAAATGTAACATCCTGTGCTCACCAGCTGGTTGGAAGTCAGCTAAATCTAACATCCTGTGCTCACCAGCTGGTTGGAAGTCAGCTAAATCTAACATCCTGTGCTCACCAGCTGGTTGGAAATCAGCTAAATCTAACATCCTGTGCTCATCAGCTGGTTGGAAATCAGCTAAATCTAACATCCTGTGCTCATCAGCTGGTTGGCAATCAGCTAAATCTAACATCATGTGCTCATCAGCTGGTTGGAAATCAGCTAAATCTAACATCCTGTGCTCATCAGCTGGTTGGAAATCAGCTAAATCTAACATCCTGTGCTCATCAGCTGGTTGGAAGTCAGCTAAATTTAACATCCGATGTGACCCCGTTGCCATTAAAACTGGAAAATATCAGCTCTTTTCAGTTTCACAGAACATAATTGAGAGAGAGTGAAGTTCGCTACCATTTTAACAGAAAATTAAAGGAATGAAGTGCATTGCGGTTTTCAGATTACGATTCAAATTTCACCACTGAACAGAAACTTTGCAATGTTGGTTCTGTATTCACTTATGATGTTTGAAGTCGTGTTTTCTATGGTGATAGCTCATATAGGTATGAGAGGAACCCAAATTCTACCCGCAACATCTGAGTAACACCAAAACATTTTAAAAACAAGTTTCATGGTGAAAATGAGCAGCAGATTTCATGTAAATTACAATAATTATATTGCAGGAGTGATTCAGAAGGGCCCAGAAAATACCCAGTCGGGATAGAATGGGAAATTTCCCCTTTATACAAAAATATTAATTTGAAGATTCATATTCTCATGAATATAGGACATCTTAATTATTATTATTATTCAGAAGACTATAGGTTTATAATAGTATTTTTCGAAGACCCAGCAGAGAGGAAGCATGGGAAATTGAAAAAATATCGACAGGAAATCGATCAAAATTTCGTAGGGTTACATTCTCACTATTGAAAACCAAATGCGATTTTTATGAGATATTTAATATTGTTTGAAAATTCCATTTCAGGATATGGGGTGGCACCTTGTTAGATTAGCGCTAAATAATTAGCTCATGATATTTTCACAATTTTACCGTTAATTTTTTTTCAAATATACCGGAAATTTCACAAAATCACCAGTAAGGTTATTAATGAATATAATGGTAAAAGACGCGCTAGGTATTAATCATACTTCCAACTAGGCTGTTCAGAAGTGGTATATCGATTCGAATGCAAGCTTTTTTCTTCGAGCGTCAATCTTGGAGAATGAAAAATCCACAGTGGTGTAATTGTATTGCAATACAAATATCTGAATTCAAAATTTTATTGCTGGAAACTTTCCAAATCATGGATCATTTTCTTCGTCTTTTTAATCCAGTACGTTGAATAACGCTTTGATGCCGAAGCTTATACGGATGAACTCCCGACTTTCCCTTTCTGGAGCTTACGTGAGTTTACCCTGCTCTGTGTATGGAAAGAAACTTCTGAGTATCATTCCTTAGAAGGGCATAGTAACTGTACGTGATTCAGTTCCGAATGGGAAAGTAGCTGAAGGCACTTTGTGCAGGGCCTAAAAGTCTATTCACCGCGTCGTATACTCTGGGAAACTCCCCTAAAGGTCGATGTAGCGTTTCTGTACCGTACGTGTATGGTTGAGAGTCACCCTATATGTGTTATGGAATTTTCCTCCGCTGTGCTGGCTGCTATTATACTGTATAGATATAACCATTAGTTAAAGTATTGTTATTATTATTATTATTATTTTTTTTTTGCTCTATCACAGTCCTCCAATTCGACTGGGTGGTATTTATAGTGTGGGGTTCCGGGTTGCATCGCATCCTGCCTCCTTAGGAGTCCATCACTTTTCATACTATGTGCGCCGTTTCTAGGATCACACTCTTCTGCATGAGTCCTGGAGCTACTTCAGCCTCTAGTTTTTCTAGATTCCTTTTCGGGGATCTTGGGATCGTGGCTAGTGCTCCTATGATTATGGGTACGATTTCCACTGGCATATCCCAT
Source organism: Macrobrachium nipponense (assembly GCF_015104395.2). Classification (NCBI taxonomy): domain Eukaryota; kingdom Metazoa; phylum Arthropoda; class Malacostraca; order Decapoda; family Palaemonidae; genus Macrobrachium; species Macrobrachium nipponense. The sequence goes on from NC_061088.1 coordinate 82,635,734, forward strand.
ATCCTTCTTATTTCTATTTTCAGATCTTGATACTTATCCATTTTTTCCCTCTCTTTCTCTTCAACTCTGGTGTCCCATGGTATTGCGACATCAATGAGTGATACTTTCTTCATGACTTTGTCAATCGTCACGTCTGGTCTATTTGCACGTATCACCCTATCCGTTCTGATACCATAGTCCCAGAGGATCTTTGCCTGATCGTTTTCTATCACTCCCTCAGGTTGGTGCTCGTACCACTTATTACTGCAAGGTAGCTGATGTTTCTTGCACAGGTTCCAGTGGAGGGCTTTTGCCACTGAATCATGCCTCTTTTTGTACTGGTTCTGTGTAAGTGCCGGGCATTCGCTTGCTATGTGGTTTATGGTTTCATTTTTCGTATTGCACTTCCTACATATGGGAGAGATGTTATTTCCGTCTATCGTTCTTTGAACATCTGGTTCTTAGGGACCTGATCTTGTGCCACTGTTATCATTCCTTCAGTTTCCTTCTTTAGCTCTCCCCTCTGTAGCCATTGCCATGTGTCATCGCTGGCTAGTTCTTTAGTCTGTCTCATGTATTGTCCATTATTATTATTATTATTATTGCACCCTGAGTTCAAGTTGTATAATTCTTATTATCATTATAATAAATATTATTATTTTGGAAGGAGACCCTCTTTCAAACAAGTTTTATTGAAAGATATTGCTGCATCAGCTGCATTCAACTTGTAAATAGTCTTCTCTATTTTTCTAACAATAGCTTTCTCTCTGCTACTACAACTGGCGAGTATTGCGCCGATATTACTCATCAGGAGGAGTCAATTTCGGGGATATTGCTTAAAATTTATTTATTTGTCACAGTAAATGAACAAATAAAAAAAAAATATAAGTCGATCTAGTGGCCAACGTTTCTCTCGGTATCATCCGAGCATGATCACGGCAGTGGGTCAGAGTAAACTGTAGGTGTTGTCAAGGATTCTACTCAATATATAGCGGCAGGTCAGCAGAGGGTCAACTGCGTTTTCATTGGCTGGTGGCGCAATGCGCTCCAGCTATTGGTTGAAAGAAGTTTTCTTCAAGACGCTTCTCGTCGTTGAAGGTTGCGCTGTTGCAGCCTAGCTGATCGTCGAGGCTGGGGCATGACTTCCCTGGGCGCTGTCACGACGGCTCGCGTTGTCATTGGCTGATGGGCTGCTTGTCTCATCTGGTATTCTTTGATCGGGAGTGTCGTTCGGTCTGGTATTACTTGTGCTATTATTTATGCACATAGGTCTCCTTAGGTTGGTGGGGAGGAAGAGCACTTCCTGCGTCGTATTCAATGAGGGCTTCTCTTGTTGTATGAGGAGTGCCTCGAGCAGTCGCAAACGTCGTTGGTCAGGAGCCCTCCCTATTATCTATTATCTTAATATTCTTGATAATACCGTCGCGGGAGATGGCTTCCTGGTGTGCTGTCATGGTATGGTTTTTAATTGCCCCTTCTTGGGAGTGGCAAGAAATCCTCTTGGACAGTTTCATAGAAGTCATACCAACGTAAGAGCCGGGACATCCACGGACGGGGCATGAGAATTGGTAGACTACATTCGACTGTCGAATGAAAACACAGCTCGCGGTTGACCCCCTGCTGACCTGCCGCTATATATTGAGTAGATCTTGACAACACCTACAGTCTACTCCGACCCACTGCCGTGATCATGCTCGGATGATACCGAGAGAAACGTTGGCCACTAGATCGACTTATATATTTTTTTTTTTATTTGTTCATTTACTGTGACAAATAAATAAATTTTAAGCAATATCCCCGAAATTGCCTCCTCCTGATGAGTAATGATCGGCGCAATACTCGCCAGTTGTAGTAGCAGAGAGAAAGTTATTGTTAGAAAAATAGAGAAGACTATTTACGAGTTGAATGCAGCTGATGCAGCAATATCTTTCAATAAAAAATATTATTATTATTATTATTATTATTATTATTATTATTATTATTATTGTTGTTGTTGTTGTTGAATAAAATAGCTGCATCAACTGCATATGATTTGTATAGAGTCTTCTCTATTTTTTTAAAGCGGTCTTCTGCCTGTATTATTATTAATTATTATTATTTTTTTTTTTTTTTTTTTTTTTTTTTTTTTTTTTTTTTTTTTTTTTTTTTTTGCTCTATCACAGTCCTCCAATTCGACTGGGTGGTATTTATAGTGTGGGGTTCCGGGTTGCATCCTGCCTCCTTAGGAGTCCATCACTTTTCTTACTATGTGTGCCGTTTTCTAGGATCACACTCCTCTGCATGAGGCCCGGAGCTACTTCAGCCTCTAGTTTTTCCAGATTCCTTTTCAGGGATCTTGGGATCGTCGTGCCTAGTGCTCCTATGATTATGGGTACGATTTCCACTGGCATATCCCATATCCTTCTTATTTCTATTTTCAGATCTTGATACTTATCCATTTTTTCCCTCTCTTTCTCTTCACTCTGGTGTCCCATGGTATTGCGACATCAATGAGTGATACTTTCTTCTTGACTTTGTCAATCAACGTCACGTCTGGTCTGTTTGCACGTATCACCCTATCCGTTTCTGATACCATAGTCCCAGAGGATCTTTGCCTGATCGTTTTTTCTATTTCACTCCTTCAGGTTGGTGCTCGTACCACTTATTACTGCAAGGTAGCTGATGTTTCTTGCACAGGCTCCAGTGGAGGGCTTTTGCCACTGAATCATGCCTCTTTTTGTACTGGTTCTGTGCAAGTGCCGGGCATTCACTTGCTATGTGGTTTATGGTTTCATTTTTCGTATTGCACTTCCTACATATGGGAGAGATGTTATTTCCATCTATCATACTTTGAACATATCTGGTTCTTAGGGCCTGATCTTGTGCCGCTGTTATCATTCCTTCAGTTTCCTTCTTTAGCTCTCCCCTCTGTAGCCATTGCCAATTGTCATCGCTGGCTAGTTCTTTAGTCTGTCTCATGTATTGTCCGTGCATTGGTTTGTTGTGCCAGTCCCTCTGTTCTTTCTGTCTTTCTCCTGTCTCTGTTATATTTCTGGGTCTTCGTCTACTTTTATTAGTCCTTCTTCCCCATGCACTCTTTAGCCACTCGTCTTCACTGGTTTTCAGATATTGCCCCAGTGCTCTGTTTTCGATGTTGACGCAGTCCTCTATACTTAGTAGTCCTCCCTCCTTCCTTTCGTTTTATGTATAGTCTGTCCGTATTTGCTCTTGGTGTAGTGCTTTGTGTATTGTCATTTGTTTCCTGGTTTTTCTGATCTATGCTGCGGAGTTCTGCCTTCGTCCATTCCACTATTCCTGCGCTGTATCTGATTACTGGCACTGCCCATGTGTTTATGGCTTTTAATCATATTTCCGGCATTGAGTTTTGACTTGAGTATCGCCTTGAGTCTCTGCATATATTCTTTCCTGATCGTGTCCTTCATCTCTTGGTGTTTTATATCTCCTCCTTCCATTATTCCCAGGTATTTGTATCCTGTCTCATCTATGTGTTTGATGTTGCTCCCATCTGGTAGCTTTATCCTTCAGTTCTCGTTACTTTGCCTTTTTGTATGTTGACTAAGGCGCATTTTTCTATTCCAAACTCCATCCTGATGTCCCCAGATACAATCCTTACAGTCTGGATTAGGGTATCTATTTCCTTGATGCTCTTACCATACAGCTTGATGTCGTCCATGAACATCAGATGGTTGATTTTGTTGCCTCTTTTCTTGAGTTGGTACCCGGCATCCATCTTCTGTAGTACTTTTGTCATGGGAGTCATGGCTACTACGAAGAGTAGTGGGGACAGTGAGTCGCCCTGGAAGATCCCTCTCCTGATATTAACCTCTGCTAGTCTTATTCCAGAGCTTGTAAGTATTGTATTCCAGTTGCGCATTGTATTTTTGAGAAAGCTGATGGTATTTTCCTCTGCCCCATATATTTTCAGGCATTCTATTAGCCATGTGTGTGGTATCATGTCGAAGGCTTTCTTATAGTCTATCCATGCCATGCTTAGGTTGGTTTTCCTTCTCCTACTGTTCTTCATTACCATTTTGTCTATGAGGAGGCTGGTCTTTTGTGCCCCTACACTTCCTTCTGCAGCCTTTTCTGTTGGTAGGGGATGGTGTTTGTCTCCTCTAGGTAGCTGTATAGCCTTTCACTGATGATACATGTTAGTAACTTCCACATTATTGGTAGGCAGGTGATAGGCCTGTAGTTACTGGCTATATTTCCCTTACTCTTGTCTTTTTGTACTAAGGATGTTCTTCCTGTGGTCATCCATTTGGGTGCTTGGTGATTTGAGATACAATGCTGGAGTTGTTCTGCTATTCGTGGGTGTAGGGCCTTGAAGTTTTGAGCCAGTATCCATGGACTTCATCGGGACCTGGGGCTTTCCAGTTTGGCATTTTCTTTAGTTGGTGTCTGACTGTGTCTGTCGTGATCTCTGTGAATCTTTGTTTTATTCTCCCTGTTTCTTCTTCCTTGACTTCCTGGAGCCATGTTGCATGTTTGTTGTGTGATACCGGATTGCTCCATATGTTTTCCCAGAGTCTCTTACTTGGTTCGGCTTCAGGAATTTCTGGGTGGTTGTCTTCACCTCTTAGTTGGCTGTATAGTCTTTTCTGGTTGGTTCCGAATAGTTTGTTCTGTTGGTATCCCTTATTCCTGTTCATGTACCGTTGGATCTTCTTGTGTGCTTTGGCCTTAAGCCTCTGTTTTACATCTTCTATTGTGGTTGTTTAGTTCCCCTCCCCTCTTGTACTTTGTATTTCTCGTTGAGTTCCTCCCTTGTTTTCTTGCTTCTTAGCCTTTTTTCTGCCATCTCTTTCAGTTTACTCAAGTCAGATCTCATCACCATGATTTGCTTTTCCAGGCGCCTTTTCCAAGGAGGTTGCT
>NC_061088.1:82645587-82660587 GCF_015104395.2 Macrobrachium nipponense
TTCAACTTCTTTTAATTAACAATTGTTTCATGTTGCAACGGTGAATTTCTTTCCAGCGTTGGATGACCTTGTAGGTCTTAGCTCTTGGTAATTGGCTTAAATTTCAAATTCCATTCCTTTCCAATAAGAATCGTGGGTGAGTAATTAATGTTATGTTTGTTGAGTGATGGGATGGTTAATATTTGTACCAAAAATCATTCACAGAAAGAGATGTCATTGTAGTAAGATCTCTCGACACGTGATACACGTTTCTCTCTCTCTCTCTCTCTCTCTCTCTCTCCTCTCTCTCTCTCTCTCAGCTTGGGTAATGAATGACCTCAAGATGCAGATAAGTGTAGGGGACATTAATAGCATCCCCTCACAAGTGTCCTAAATTTCTCAGAATCTTCACTCACCTGTAGTACCATATTTTTTATTTCTTTTTTTCGTTACTTCTTTGTTTCATTCTTTGGTGTGGTAATTAGAAGGCTCTTAACTCGTAACCTGCTGCCACGCCCCCTTCCCCAACCCCTCTCTCATCTCTCTCTCTCTCTCTCTCTCTCCATATACCCTTTTTTTCTCATAACTTTTTTTTTCCCAGAACACTCTTTACTGTTAGCATCTGCATTTGACAGAATAATAATAGCAATATCTTCTTGTTCACTCACTATAAGAAAGTTTTTTCAATTTTTTTTACGCCATTTCAGAAACAAAAGTTCTCAGAATTTTACTAAATATCATGTTGATTTTTTACTTGTCAGGATTATAATAGCTCGTGAGATATCGAAACTTCTTTTTTTCACTTTTATTGTTAGCGATATTGTAGATGACGTTTATTTTGTCCATAACAAATCTTTGATCCTTACTATGTTAATAATTAGCGCAGCTGTTCATGTCGCTAAGTTTAATGAAAAAATATTTATGGTGATGTAAATACTAAATATACCCTGATACTATTCTCCTCGTATTTAATACATTTTTGTCTATCAATTAATTTATTTTACCTCTTTTGATGAGCGAGATCTCCTTTTTCTGCATTCCCCCTTACCTCCTCTTACCTCTTCATAATGAATACTATTATACTTTAGCAGCTTGAATTTCAAGTCAGTGGCCCCTGTGGACTTGTTCCATACGAATAGGGTTCATCCGTTGAATAATAAATTATAAGGATAATTCTGCACTTACATATATCTTCTACTGAAGGTAAATAGTAATATCTTGCGCAATAAATGTCATTACATTAATTGTATTCAACAAATTTGAATATGCAAATATAATAAATCCATACCCACGCGAGCAAATAGATATAAGGAATGTGATAATAAATTAGCCAGTGAGGCAACTTTGTGTCTTACTGGCTTCCCAAGAGCAAGAGCCCGTGCTGGCATAAGGCCAGTTTAAACTAAAACAACAGATACTTTGACCAGATTAAAAGCATCTTATTCCCGTCGGTGACTGTTTGATATTTATAAACCTATATGTTTAATAAACATCGGATTTTATGAAGTTATGTCGGATAGCAATAGTATATTTCAAATAAATTTTTGGATTGTTTTGACGAAATAATAATAATAATAATAATAATAATAATAATAATAATAATAATAATAATAATAATAATAATAATAATAGTACTAGTAGTAGTAATAATAATAGGTATCGTCTACTGAATACCTTGGATTTACATAACGCCCTATTTTATTTACGGTTATTTTTTTCTGAAACTAGTATCCTACTTGTTTATTAAGATAGCTTGTAAAGGAATGATATCTGTTTTGTAACGCATAAGATGATAAGAATATAACGATAATCCCCTTCTCTCTCTCTCTCTCTCTCTCTCTCTCTCTCTCTCTCTCTCTCTCTCTCTCTCCAATCTTATCACTTAACAAGTTATCTGTTTTATGCTTCAACATTTTAACTTCTACTACAATATAAACAAGGAAGACGATGCTGCTGGAGGTGACTTTGGTTTATCTTAGAGTTAAGTAACGAAACGTTCAGTTATTTGCTCATATTTTATTCACAGATGGACAATATGTGTTGAGAGGGAAAGTGGGAATAAGAATAAAAAGCAATGTATATATTAGGGGAAATATGAAGTGATCAGCTGACGTCAGCTTCGAGGAACCTTGCTTTAGACAGGGAAGGTTGCCACGTCGCCACCAAAAAAAAAATGTGACCTCAAAATACCTTTTGGGTTGCCAGGGAAATGGATTAAAAGGGGGCGGGGCTCGTTAAGGTAACAATGCTTGTATTACCTATCAGACATGACACCCACACACACACACACACATACACACACACACACACACACATATATATATATACATATATTATATATATATATATATATCTATATATATATATATATATATATATATATATAGTTTATAAAAATATGACTTAGAAAAAATCATAGTAGATGCACGTGACTTCATTATATACGACGCGAATACGACAGGAAAATTACAGGCAGAAATCCGTACCGAGCGCTATTGCCTTTATTGAGGCATTGTCGAGGTATTAAAAAAAATGTCTTCATAAAGGACAAAAGCGCTCGGTACGGATTTCTGCCTGTCATTTTTCTGTGGCATTCGCTTATATACATACGTACATATATCTATATATATATGATATATAAATATATATATGTGTGTGTGTGTGTGTGTGTGTATATATATATAATATATATATGTATGTATACATATATATATATATATATATATATATATATATATATATATATATATATATATCACAAGGCGGAGAGGTAAAGGCCTTCAATTTGTCTCACGAGGTACATTTTATTTCAGAGGCATTACAGATTCCCCCCCCCAATCGACAGAACTGTTTTAATAAAGCCCAATATATGAGATCTGTTTGGAAATGAGTGTTCCTGTTCATATGTATGTATATTATTTTCTTTTTTATTGTCTCTGTCATTACTCAGTATCTCTCTCTCTCTCTCTCTCTCTCTCTCTCTCTCTCTCTTGAAAAGAATGGGAGGTTATATTATTATTACTTATAGTAATAATAATAATAACAATATCCTGGCACATCATCATTCATTCGACAAAATGCGGTGAATATGAAAAAAAAAAAAAATCATGGGATCTACCCCCAGGCCAATTGCCATCGTAAAAAATAGCGGCGCACAGTTAATTGGAAACTTCTAGATAGGTAACATGACCAAAGTTCCAGACCAGAGTTCCAGAATCGGGGAAATAACGCGTATTATTGATTGTAACATAATCTGGGACGCTTCGTTGTTTTTTGATTCCGTGTTATCTGTTTTGTCATTTAACGTTTTTTTTATTAATATTTTTTCATAAATCTAGTTTGACTTGGTTTTGTATAAATTGTTTGTTTATAAAGTTTTTTTTAAATCTAACATTGACTCGATCTTGTTTGAATTGTTTGCTTATATGTATCGTTACTTAAGATGATTATTCCTATTTCCAAAAATATAATTGTTATTGAATTATATCCAGGTTCCTCATAAGGAGGGGTAGCTTTTGGTTCGGTTCGTTCGCTAACTTAGTTAGTTATTAAGTTAGTTAGTTAGTTTGTTTGTTAGAAGAAAATTTTTATCAAAAGTGAGCTTCTTGAAAGGCCTTTCGGGAAGGATAAGAATCTTGATAAGGGACCTTTTAATGGGAGAGGTGGATTACCGAGCCTTGGCGGAGATTTGCGATATCAGAGTGGTCATGTTTCTTTGCTGTGAAAGAAAACTATTGAGATAGCTATTCATCTGTCCGTCAACACTTTTTCTGGCCGCTTTCAGATCTTAAAAACTACTGAGGCTAACGGTTGCAAATTAGTATGTTGATCATCCACCCTCCAATCATCAAACATACCAAATTGCAGCTCTCTAGCCTCAGTAATTTTTATTTTATAAGTTGAAGTTAGCCATGATAGCTCCTCTGGCACCATTATAGGTACCAAGAACACCACCACGGGGCCGTGGCGAAAGTTTCATGGGCTTCGGCTGAGAGTTTCATACAGCATTATACGCTGAACAGAAACTCGATTTCGCCGAAGACATTTCGGCGCATTTTTTTTTTTATTTTTTTTTTTTACTTCCGGTCAGTTTTACCAGAATTAAATTTATATTCATAGATAAGTAACACTATCGCACAATATCGTTATAATTGAATCTACTTGTCATATTCCCGTGATGTATTCATATTTGATAATAAACCACACAGACCTTTTACACTCTTCAATTAACTTCAGCTTCGCCGGATACTCTTTCCTGCTTTTCATGGTGGGATTCGGACTCACGCTTGTCAAGTTAGAGTAGGGGAAGGAAAGGGTTGGTTTCTACATATTTCCCCAATTGGGTTCTAAGTGATGGTTTTAAAGTATGAAAGCCAAAAGGTGGGAGATCTTTGTTTATTATTATTATTATTATTATTATTATTATTATTATTATTATTATTATTATTATTATTATATTATATAATTAAGAAACTCACAATCTCGTGAAAAATAATCTGTGTAATCCAAAAAGCCACTTACTTATATAGTAAAGTATATTACTTTCTAAAACAAACAAAAAAAGACTTTCGAACATTTGAACGGTGTTCTTCATCAGTGTTAACGTTAAATTGTAAAGTGAAAGGGCAGTTTTCTTATGAAGAGCTTCTCAAAAAGAGAGGGAGGGGGCGCTGTTATTCTCTCTCTCATCTCTCTCTCCCTCTCTCTCTCTCTCTCTCTCTCCCTCCACCATTTTTGAAAGCTCTTCATAAGAAAAACGCCCTCTCACTTTGCATTTTAACTATAAACAGTAATGAGGAACACCGTTCAGTATTCGAGAGTCTTTGTTTATTTTACATAGTAATCTTCTTTACTATATAAGTGTGGATGTTTATTGCACAGATTATTATTTTTTTTCTCTATCACAGTCTCCATTCGACTGGGTGGTATTTATAGTGTGGGGTTCCGGGTTGCATCCTGCTCCTTAGGAGTCCATCACTTTTCTTATTATGTGCGCCGTTTCCAGGATCACACTCTTCTGCATGAGTCCTGGAGCTACTTCAGTCCTCTAGTTTTCTAGATTCCTTTTCAGGGATCTTGGGATCGTGCCTAGTGCTCCTATGATTATGGGTACGATTTCTACTGGCATATCCCATATCCTTCTTATTTCTATTTTCAGATCTTGATACTTATCCATTTTTTTCCTTTCTTTCTCTTCAACTCTGGTGTCCCATGGTATTGCGACATCAATGAGTGATACTTTCTTCTTGACTTTGTCAATCAACGTCACGTCTGGTCTATTTTGCACGTATCACCCTAGATTATTATTTTATTATAATTATTATTATTATGTTATTATTATTATTATTATTATTTATTATTATTATTATTATTATTATTATTATTATTATTATTGTTATTATTATTAAAATCATAAATCAAAGTATGACGAAGAATGAACCTCAAAAATTTAGAAGTGCACTATATTATTATTATTATATTATTATTATTATTATTATTATTATTATTATTATTATTATTATTATTATTATTATTATTATTCACTCGATGGAATTTATAAGGAATAAAGCAGGTGAAAGCAACACACGGGCAAATAAAAAGTCATGTTCAAAAGCTGGAGTCAGCAAACATACACTGCAGGAAAAAAAGGAAAACGTCGAGAACTTTATTTAATGAAAATATTCTCAGGAATTTGACTCTAGAGAGAGAGAAAAAAAGAAGAAATAGGCAGTTAATCAAAGCGAGAACACTGACAGAGATCAGAACGAAAATGCAAGAAGAAACCTCGAGAATATTTGTTGACGAGGACGGCAAACGATAGATAGCTGGTGTCCTCCAAGGTCAGCAGAAAAACAACAAGGACTCCTCCTCCTCCACGGGAGTCCCCCAGATCCTTCGCCCTCCCTCCCATGTAGGTAACGCCCACCATAAACGAATCCTCATCATGGTGCCTGCCCCTTCCCTGCTGAGGAAGCCCGCCCATGGGAGGTCGTTTGCAAGGACTTCTTCTTCTTCTTCAGCGTTCTCCTGTTAGTGTCGTTGGCTTGGGTCCGAAAGCCCAGTGGCTTCAACGCGGCCTCGCGGGGCGCTCTCATCCGTTGCGCCTTCGATATATTCAGATTCAGGTCTTCGGAGGATCTCTGGGTAATCTGGAATGGTATTATGACCCTCTCTCTCTCTCTCTCTCTCTCTCTCTCTCTCTCCTTTTCTTTCTCGCTCCTCTTGAAGAATTTTTTTCCAGGCGGCTCGACATTTCTGCCCGCTCCTTCAAATAGTAGGAGTTTAAGGTCACTTCGTAGCACGGAGCATCCCGAGGCTCTGCCTTTGATTAAATGAAGATTAATATATTCTTGGGGTGGAACTGTGTTCCTTGGAAATTAGGCGCGCAAGAGCCAATTTCCAGTGATGCACTTTGAGAGCCGCTCCAACCTGCAATAAACCCATAAAACTCCTCTTAGCGTTTCATTTCTGAAGGTTTATTTTCCAGTAACACGGTAAGCACAGGTAAGCGCATGATTTTCATCTCGAAATGGCCCCTCGGCCGAGGGAAAATGACCCCTTTGGCTCCCGTGCACTAAGGCTCAGATTCGGACGACCTCTGTGGAAGAGCCACGCGCTCCAACTTGCGTCCCTCTGATTTCTTTTGATACCTGTTGATATTAGGTATGCAGCACACGTTCCTCCTAATGTAAAGCATCGCCTTCCTATCTTACACCTCGTTGCGTGGCAAGAATGCCTTATGGTTCGCGCCTCTCCCAGATGAACACCAGGCTCTGTTGCACCCTCGCTGTAAGGTTCAGATTACTTTGCGCTTGATCAAGCGCCTCTCTCTCTCTCTCTCTCTCTTTTTCGGACTTCTTCCTCCGGGATTCAAAAGGGTCTGGGCTGCCGAAAGGCGGTTCGGATGAAAGAAAATAAAGCCCTTGATATATACATATATATATGTAAAAAAAAAAAAAAAAAAAAAAGTTGGAAGACTTCTTTATGTCTCGGGTGTCTATGGTTACAGCCGCCGGTGATGCTGCGCTTCAAAAAAAAAAAAAAAAAAAAAAAAAAAAAAAAAAAAAAAAAAAAAATTATTAGTAGGGTCATCACGGTCCTGAAACGACAAACTATATCTCGCTCCTCAAGTTTTTTCTCCACCAATTTTTTTTGCTTTTTTTTTTTTTTTTTGGCCAGTACTAATGTATTTTCTTTCGGGGCATTAGGCCTAGGAGATTAGACTGCTAAAATGTGATGTTGAACTACTCTTTCGACTGTCCGCTATCTCTCTCATATTCTGTTTATTGTAGGAATTTGTGCTTTTTCTTGTCCATTACTTACTTTATTACATGCACATACATATATATGTACATATATATATATATATATATAATATATATATATATATATATATATATATATATATATATATATATATATATATATATCATATAATATATATATACTATATATATATATATATATATATATATATATATATATATATATATATATGTATATATATACACACTTATATATATATATATATATATATCTATATATATATACACATATACATACATACTTACACACACATATATTATATACATGTCTTGTCTAAAAGGAGAGTACGGTGTTACCCTCTCTCTCTCTCTCTCTCTCTCTCTGAGCTCCTTGCAACTCCTCCTTCATCTGGTCCAACACCCATTCTGGTACTGAAATTTATGGTATTCGAAATTTATTCCGATCCATTTTATGGGCGGCGAGGGGGTGGGTGGGTCCGAAGATATGGGCGTTCCTTATCATGCATTCCGAGCATCCCCGCCTCTAAAGAAACCTCGTATTAAGAGTGGATAAAGAAATGTTGCCGGGAGAGAAAGAGAGAGAGAGAGAGAGAGAGAGAGAGAGAGAGAGAGATATGATACTCGGCTTAGGTTGATTTGAGAAAATAACTGAAGGAGAGAAAGAGTGAGATGTGTATATGTATAATTATTCTCTTTTTATTCCAGATGATCTCTGACTGAGAGGGAAAGATGAAGAGAGAGAGAGAGGAGAGAAGAGAGAGAGAGAGAGATTGATACTCGGCTGAGGTTGAGTTGAGGAAAATAAAATGAAGGAGGAGGAAAGAGTGAGATGTGCTATGTATGGTTATTCTCTTCTTATTTCAGATGATCTTTCTGACTGAAAAGAGAGGAGAGAGAGAGAGAGGGGGGGAGAGAAGAGAGGAGAGAGAGAGAGGAGAGAGAGATATATGATACTCGGCTTAGGTTTGATTTGAGAAAAAATCCCTGAAGGAAGAGAAAAGAGGGAGATGTGTATTATGTTATTCTCTTTTAATTCCCAGGTTCTTTTTCTGACTTTGAAAAGGAAGGGGAAGAGAAAAAAGAGAGAGAGAGAGAGAGGGAGAGAGAGAGGAGAGAGAGAGCCAAGATAATGATACTTTCGGCTTAGGTTATTTAGAAAACAAAACTGAGAAGAGAAAGAAAGTGGATGTGTATATGTATGATTTTATTCTCTTTCTACCAAAAGAGAGAGAGAGGGAGAGATAGAGAGAGAGAGAGAGAGAGAGAGCGATAGAGGATATGATACTCGGCTTAGTAGAGTTGAGAAAAAATAACTGAAGGAGAGAAAGTGAGATATGTATATGTATGGTTATTCTCTTTTTATTTCAGATGATCTTTCTGACTGAAAAGAGAGAGAGAGAGGAGAGAGAGAGAGAGAGAGAGAGAGAGAGAGAGAGAGAGAGATATATACTCGGCTTAGGTTGATTCGAGAAAATAACTGAAGGAGAGAGAGTGTGTATATATATATACTATATATATATATATATATATATAATATATATATATCTATATATATATATATATATATATATATATATGTGTGTATATGTATATATAAGTTCATCTCGGTTTATTAAGGATGATCGTTCTGAGAGAGAGGGAGAGAGAGAGAGAGAGAGAATCATTATACTATAATTGTCGGACACTAATAGGCAAGTCCGAGGAAGTGCAAGGAAATATATGGTTGATACGAAGAAAGTGGAATGGATAGATTACACACACACACACACACACACACACACACAGAGAGAGAGAGAGAGAGAGAGAGAGAGAGAGAGAGAGAGAGAGAGAGAGAGAGAACAGTCGTGACGTTAGAGCGAGTGGATGGTAAACCAGGCAGAAGAGGATAATCTCACTTTAAGATTTCCAGCATTCACATTCTGGACAGCAGTTTGCGAGTCCAGTACACCGACGTGCCAGCATTTATTGCACTGCGAAGAAATTCCTTGGAATTCATATCTTCACAATACTACCCTTGGTGAGTTGTTTGGTAAATGATGCATCTCTCAGCTGTGTTAGATTTCTGTCGTACCTTGCATCTTATTTTATTTATTCATTTATTAATTTTTCCCTATTCCAATGTCTTGACTGTTTTGGTAATCCATCATTTCATTCAGCAAAATTTGTTATGTTTTCCTCTGTCCCAAACCTGGATTATTGTTGAACACACACATACACACACACACAAATGAATCCCTCTTTATGTCGATGTATCAATTTAGAATCATGAAATACACACAGGGAGCTTTTGGATATGCACTACCTCGGGCTTTTCCTACAGTGATGACCCTGTGCTAACTCGCTTTCAGATCCTCGATAGCTCTTTCAAACGTGTTCAGTTGTGCTCCACAAGCATAGGTGCACTGCAGGTTTACTGCAATGTCTTGTTTCATGTATACATCGTCAGGAGAATGCTTAAATAAGAGACCTATTCGTAATGTTCCCTCACGTGTAACGCAGATTTTCTTGCTTACGAAATTCCTGCCTGTGTCAGGCTCTTCCGTAAATCGCCAAGAATGGTTAAACTTTCGCTTAAGTAACCTAACTGTTGATTGTTAAAGTTTGAATGTGTTAAATGAAATATCTGTTCTGCTATAGTCCACCGTACTAGAAGACTCGGTAGATGATTTTTTGAGATCTAGATGATTTCATCTTATCACAATAATTTCTAAGGATTTCACGGGACAAGCTCATAACAGATCCTACTACTACTACTACTACTACTACTACTACACTCTCTCTCTCTCTCTCTCTCTCTCTCTCTCTCTCTCTCTCTCTGCTGTACGCGTCCACACGCACTCAGGTGTATTTTTCTCTGAGCTCACCTGTCAAGTTTGTAGCTAATTGGCCCTGGTCATTAGTTTCCGCTAACGATTTCGACCCAATTATTGGCATCAAAGGATCAGGTGTTTTGCACTTGTAATTTCGGAGGTTATTCACCATATTTTGTCTATGGAACCCTACGTGCCATTATAGAATTCCGATATTGGTGCGGAACACCTACTGTGTTGACAATGACCATTATAAAGTGAAACGTACGATCATCAAATTCTCCCCGTGAAATTTGGAAGCGTCTTCTGATTTATTTTCTTAGCATAGTCTCGACATCTTACTACCCATACTTACATACGTGGATGTATGTATGTAAGTAAATATGTATGTGTAAAATGTTTATTTGAGGTGGAGTAGCATGGCCAAAGGCCTCTTGTTCAGGTATGCAAGCAGATGGACAAGATAGCAAATAAATAAATAAATAAGATAGGGGAAGCTATGCCTTGAAAATAGAGCAATGAAGGTGTATAAGAACTGTATGGAAAGTAACTAGTTCTCCTCAAAGGAAGAATACAGAAAAAACAGTCCTGGGCAGTTTGATCCCAGATTAAAAACAGATGCAAATAGAGAGATGCTGTTTGACGTCCTAGTGATGAGCCTTCAGTGTGCAGTTATTTGAAGCAACTAATTCTTGGGGAAGTCTTCTGTGCAGAGATTCATCCATAGTTCAGAATTCAACAAGTGAAATACGACTGTCGCATTGAAAATTATGTTCGTCTAGACCAGTTGTTTTCAACCTTTTTTTGGCCCATGCACCCTTTCACCATATGTCAGAATGTCATACCTCCCCACTTTCCAAAATTGTCTGACTCAAAAGGTGCATTCCAGATAATACGCAGCAAAATAGTAACACAAATACACAAACTACCGGAGAGAAAGCTTATCGTGACCTCTCAGTGGTGCGGACCAATGCGTACTGCGTTTTGTGTGGTCCTAGAGCCAGTTTGAGCCTGTCAATCTGTGGTCACAATCCACCCCTTCTCCCCACACAACTGAAACTCAGAAATTCCCCCCTGGTTGAGAACCACTGGTCTAGACAATTTATCGTTTTCTTCAGGCAAAAATTAAGAGTTATCTGATAACGACGAAAGCCAAGAAATACGCCTTCCAAAATTTCGGTAACCTCCCTTATTTTAAACGAAGAGAAGCCGCCGCGCGATGAAGTTAATCTGAAGCGAAAACTTTGCGCGATGCGAAGTCAGCGCTACAAAGTCTTCAAAGAAGTCGGGAGCTTTTAAGTTAACAGCATTTTAATCCGAGAAGCTTCGCGAAGAAAATGACGACATATTTTTTTTTTTTTCTTCCTCTTTTTTTTTTAAAGTCCCGAGGAAGAAAAAGATCAACGCAAGCAAGTGTATTTCAAGTGTTTATATATTGTTCAAATAATCAACTGCATTATTATTATTATTATTATTATTATTATTATTATTATTATTATTATTATTATTATTATTATTATTATTAACCAAACAACAACTTCTCTCAGTTTTCTTCTGAAGATTGAAAAAAAAATTATTAAGAAAATAAGCGAAGACAATTATACAAATGCATTATAATTATTGATCCGGGACGTTACTAATAGTTACACACACCCATACCAGATGGTATAAATATCTGACTCACCTCGGGATCGAACCCAAGACTATCAGTTGAACGGCAAAGGGCGCCACCAACTGAGCCACTGTTGGTAGCGCCTTTGGAAGATCTGGGTTCGATCCCGAAGTGAGTTAGAAATTTATCTCTGCTCCATACGTCATTGTGTGTTGATTGCTTCTACCATGTGATATATATATATGTGTGTATGTGTGTGTGTGTGTATGTGCGTGTGAGCGTGTGGTGTGTGTGTGTGTGTGAACTCGAGCGTCCCTTCTTATAACAGCTGTCTTCATAAAGAAATTATTTAGAAATTACTTACTAAAAATAAAGTAATACTAAAGACGCTTTTTTCAATTATAATAATATAATTCTGGAGAAATATTGATATATATATATATATATATATATATATATATATATATATATATATATATATAAATGCGCGTGTGTGTGTGAGCGCGAGCGCCTATTCTTATAGCAACTGTCTTCATAAAGAAATTATACAGAAATTTCTATAAATAGAGTAATATACTAAAGACGCTTTTTTCAATTATATATTAATAATCCTGGAGAAATATTCAAGGGTAATTATCAGATATATATATATAGAGAGAGAGAGAGAGAGAGACTGTCTATAACCCCATGTATCCTATTGTTCCGTAATTATACAAGTTGGCGGGAGTGGCTGAGGGTCCTCCCTCTCCGACCCTAATGAAATTGTAGATGAACATGGCGATAGGCCCCGTCGGATGTAATGAGTGTTTTAATCTCTCCCACTCCAAGGTCTTGAAGGGAACAGCGTCTAATGGCTGCCGAATCTCCTCCCTTTCTCTCCCTCTGCCTTCGCCTACACACACACACACACACACACACATACCCTACTCATAAACCTCTCCACATACCCAGCGAAATTCTACATGGTGCCCACTATATCCTTTCAGTTTCAAGGTTCAGCTTCTCTCTCTCTCTCTCTCTCTCTCTCTCTCTCTCTCTCTCACAACATCTTAGCTCTCAATCTTCTTATTTCTGTTCAGTCTTCGGATGGCTCGTTTTGTTGATTCTGTTTTTTTCTGGACTCCAAGACTTTGGAGTACTACCTGCTTTTCCTTTTTCTTTGGTCCTGTAATCTGTCATCTTTCGAGGGTTTGGTCTGTCACTTCCTTCGAGTGTACAATCGTTCTCCTCCTCCTCCTCCTCCTCCTCCTCCTCCCTCCTCCTCCTCCTCTCACTTTTTCTGGGGAGAGGGGAGGCATAATCTTCTCATCCCATAGGCATTTTGGAAGAGAGATTGAAAATTTTCCATGTGATTTGTTAGCTCAACACACGTTTGTTCATTCGCTCGCTAATCTAAGTAATGTTCATTTCAATGACTGCCAGTTTTCTTTCACCTTCTTCATTTCGTCTTTACGTTCTCAATTAAGCCCACTTACCTGATGAACAAACTTTGACCGAATCGAATAAACCCTGCAAAAGGCTTAGTATTTGTTTATATATTATTCAATCGAGCGGCTTAGCATCAATTGTATTTTTAATGATTTTTATCACTCCATTAAGGTGATCTTGGATATCGGGATAATTATTGAGAAATTGCTTAGACGTTTAATGAAGTTTGGTGAAAGCATCACATCTCTGTCATGAATTATAGTCTTTTGATAATTGTTGTGTTAAGGCAGCACCATTATAATATTGGATTTCTTGTGCATATCACATCCCCTAATTTGGTAAACCTCACTGTCATATTTCTGTGCTCAGTTTTTTTTTTTTTTTTTTTTTTTTTTTTTTTTTTTTTTTTTTTTTTTTTTTTTTTTTTTTGAATCTGCTATTGAAGCATCCGTTATCATTTGCGTGGAAGTTTGTCATGTCACTATTGCACATCTAAATTTAACGAAAGTAACTTTATCGAATTTCAAGGAAATCCTCATTACCTTTTCTGATCCTACCCCCCTGAAAAAGTAAATTAAATTCTGTTGTTGTTCTGTTGCTATTATCTACTCCATAGTATAGATTAGAGATCTACTCTTGAAACAGTTTTAAATTCATTGTCTCCGTGTTTACGAACTTCTGGTCAGTTATTTTTAACATTTCTTAAAAATTTGAGCATAATGTCATGCATTAACGCAGCGTCAAGTAGCTACGTTAGATACTATCAACATCTGCCTTAGGAATGGAAATGACTGAGAATCGATAGCGAAATCCTTGGGAAAAATAAAGGATTTTGTTGTAAGATCTACGTATCAACGGGCATGGGCGCTCACGTGCGATATTTTGTGTGTCTCTATGCATTTACAAATTAGACCACATGCGGTCGACGATGCACAAGGAAAAGTAATGAGGATTCATGACAAGTGAAGGTAATCGTTCATATGCTTGAGTTACAATTAATTCGCGTCCGGATAATTACACGAAAGCTGAGAAACAACGCTCGTTCCATCAACAAAAGTTCACAAGGCAGAACTTTCCGGAGAAACTGACACTTTTCTCAGGACGCGAAATAAATTGCTTAAAAGTTTGCCGGCTCAGGGGATAACGTGAGAAGTTAGTTTTGATGCGCAAAAATTAAGAAAAATATTTTGACGGAAATTACCGGGATTTATTCTCTCAATTTTTATCACCTGCAAAATGGGTGATGGAAATTTTATTTCCGAAGGAGTTGTTTTTGATTTGGTCGAATAGAAATAAGCCTTAATTGAGAAAGACAACTTTATATAGGTACTCCATATGTTTTATTTTTTATTTTTAGATTTTTCATTTTTTTATTTTTAAATAAAGTTAAGACTCTAAGTTTAGACACGAAACTCGGTTTTGTAAATGGAAATGAGGAGAAGTTATTTTGTGAAGTATGCAGCTATGTTGAGTTAATTTTTGATCTCATTAGACATCCTCCTGCTGGATAATTAGGTCACCGAATTAGGTCATTTGTCTTCCTTCACAAATGTACATAAGCCTTTTTTTCCTTTTCACCCACCCCCACCCAAACTTTTTTTTTTTTTTTTTTTTTTTTTTTTACTTCCGTGCGAGGAGTTGCCGCATCATAAAAAATTGCTGAAAGGTGTATTTCATGAAGCAAGAAAGTATGATAAGTAATTACCTAAAATCGCCAACGAAATAATGAGAGAGAGAGAGAGAGAGAGAGAGAGAGAGAGAGAGAGAGAGGAACTCAATTTGAGACACATTTCTTCTCCATGACTACTTATTTCTACCATTACCTCTTCAATCCAATTTAGGTGACGTCGACTGGAGGATTGATCGGGCTGCCGCTGAAATATCT
>NC_061088.1:82665587-82733087 GCF_015104395.2 Macrobrachium nipponense
ATATTTGTATCTATTTATTTATTAATTTGTTAATTTATTTTATCTTTTCTAATAATTGATCTCTTTTTCTTCTGTATTTCCTAATATCTTTTGTTACATCTTTCAAATGAACACCATATTCCTTGGAAGTTTGATTTTCAAGTCAGTGGCTCATGTTGGCTTGTTCCACATGAAAAGGGTCATGTTTTGGATAATAATAGCTATAATAATAGTGAAACCAATGACACACTGACATTACAGTATACTTGTTTACTTCTCAATAATTCCATTTCTAATGTCTATTGCGAATCAGTCGTTTTCTTGGCTTTGTTCATTCAGTTATTTCGATGATTAAATGAAAATTTCAGTTTAACAAATTATCTCCATTTAATAAGAAGATAATTAAAAATATAATTTCCTAAACATTCCTTTGCCGTTTGATCAAAGCAATCATCGGTGCAGAATTTGGAAGCTGAATTCAAAGCAACGTAAACGTTTTGCAGTTTTTGATGCCTTTTAGGAAACAAATCTGGTCGCTTGCTTATGCGACCGAGAGTTCCGGTCCTGGCTAGCGCAAGGCAAGCTTTTTAAAAATTGACTCAGTAACAAGCGTAGTCCACGTTTGGAAAAAAAACAGTGACATAACTCGATTTACTGACAAATAACCTTTTGGCATCACGCCACCTTAAATCCCATGCCTAACATAAAAAAAATAGTAAAATAAATCGATGTAGGAAATTATTGGTTTGTAAATAGATCACAGTTTCTTTTACAAAAACTGCGTCGTTTAAAGTGTGTCAGCCCTAGGAAGGTTTGTCTGAAGGAGTGCAGAACTAAGCTTACTCGATATGTCGTATCATGAATTGTAGTGACCTGCTTTTTTTCTCTTCTTGGATGGGTAAAGTAAGAAATCTTAGCCCTTAGTAACCACAGGTTACATGACCTGTTATATATACTTCTGAAAGGAGTTGTGTTCCTAAGTCTCTCTTCTGCTTCATGACGCCTCATTTCTCTTCTTTGATTTAGTTACTTGCTATTTTCGGCACTTCCACTTTTCTCAAATTTCTACCTTTAAAAGGGCAAGGAAAAGTGCAATTAGGAGTTTTTCTTCCTGTTATACACCTTTCAAACTTACCTGCTCTCAATTTCCTTTGCAGCGCTGAATGACCTCATAGGTCCCAGCGCTTGGCGTTTGTCCTAAATTCGATATTCCATTCCAGGGTAGAACATCCCCCTCCCTCACTTTTTAGAGTAGTATACTCTCTTTGAACCGCTTCGTAAAATAGGGGTTCTCATTACCGTTTTTGTACATTTAGGTACACGCTTCCTTTTTACCTCAAAGTGATAAGATTTTCGGTCTTCTTGCGCCGTGCATCAAAAACCGCAAAACGTTTACGTTGCTTTGAATTCAGCTTCCAAATTCTGCATCGATGATTGCTTTGATCAAACGGCAAAGGAATGTTTAGGAAATTATATTCTTAAGTGTCTTCTTATTAAATGGAGATAATTTGTTAAACTGAAATGAAAAATCGAAAAAACTGAATGAACAATGAACTATGCCAAGAAAACGATTGATTCGCAATAGACATTAGAAATGGAACTATGTGGAAGCAAACAAGTATACTGCAATATCAGTGTGTCACTGGTTTCACTATTATTATAGCTATTATTATCCAAAACATGACCCCTGTTCATGTGGAACAAGCAACAGGGGCCACTGACTTTAAAATCAAACTTCCAAGGAATATGGTCTTCATTTGAAAGATGCAACAAAAGGTATTAGGAAATACAGAAAAAAAAGAGATCAATTATGGTATTAAAATCTTCCCCAACGTCTACAAATTTTTTTTCGTGCTACCATCCGTACATTTAATATTCTTTTCGTCTCTCCCGATGCTTAAGTTTTACCTATGTACAAGTGGAGGGCTTTTATGGTGAGGATTCCAGTGTAATTAACAGTCTGGTCTTGGTGAGAAACTTCTAAGCCTTTTGAGCCTCATTAATCTGGAAAATATCATTAGGCAGTTAATGAGTGTTTTAGACCACCATTATTTAGAAGCTAAAGCTTTTGATGTTCGAGATTTTTATCTAACATAGCTTTTTTTTTTTTCTTTCTTTCTTTCTTTTTTTGAGAGTTGGGTTGTTCATTCACCACCCATATTAATATTACATCCATTTATGTTTTATAATCACAGATCCCCAAAAACTGGACATTGATGAGGCAAGCAGGTCATGGTTTCGTTCTCAGAGGTCTAGGATCTGACATCATTTTCCCCCCCACTTGATCTATACAAAGTTGTAAGGTGATATTGCCTTTTCATGTGGAAATTATTCTCCATCTAAACCACAGCTTATCTCCACTTGCAGCTGTATCTGTACACACCCAGATCTATCATTGTCAACATATTTCTGGCAGTTGCTTTCACATGATAAGCAAAGCGTCGTAGAATCAGTGCACAGCTGAGAGACAAAGGGCCATGAATTTTACCCTTAATTGAACATTATTGTCTTCAGCCACACCCATTTCCAAAGTTACGACAAAACTCCCCTTTTTTTATTTTTTATCGAATACTCCTAAGTAATGATTAGTTGGTGTATGACATTCAAGTACTCTACTTTAATGCTGAATGCATGTCGGTGAAGCTTTTATAGCGCCCTTTGACTGATTGAACTCCTGGTGTTTAAAATGGAATACGTATTTCTGTTTTACCTTTTGTCAGATTGAAAGTTCAGAATTATGAGGAAAAACCTTCCCAGTGCTTGGAGCAGACAAACCCGTATACGTCTGATGACCAGATCCTCTCAGATTATCTATTATCTCTCGTTCAGTGTGCCAACATCAGCACCAAATATAATGTAACTTCATTGTAATGATCATTGCAGAAATTCTTGAGGACCGAAACCATCGCAGTTGGAGCCCTTAATGATTTTCCTGACACCTTCGACGACCAAAGCACATGATCGGAATAACGCCGAATTGATTGACTGATTTGTGGATATTAAAACAGGCACATCACAACACTTAGGTTATTGACGCCGTAAAAAATTAAATAGGAAATTAAAAAGATTAAATAGATAAAGTTTAAAAGAAGCCTCATAAGAAATATCTAAATGAGCAAGATCGCATATGCAGTTTTACCTCGATTAAATTTTAGCGGCCAGAGGTTCTCTTTAGTAAACTTCGCCAAATTTTTCATCCCACTATATATACGTTAGTGTACATGCGTGCGTGCGCACACGCCTGCTCTCCCTGACTAACTGCTCTTGGTAGACAAATGCAAAGCGGTCTCTGTTCAAAGATTTAACCGGAATATAAATTGCTCGTAATATAGCGCCCGGCGGAAGATTTACTCTGTAATCCTCAGTTATCGCTTTCCATTCGTCGCCGTTAATTTCGTCGAAATGCTGTAAAAATTTTCTCTCAATCGTGAAAAGTGGCAGCAGCAGCATTTACTTGAAGTGCTAAAATGTCACAAAAATGGTAGGTTCTCTGATAGTGCCATTCGTCAGATTATATATATATGATACATACATATATATATATATATATATATTATATATATATATATATATATATATATATAATATATATATATATAGAAGAATCATAGGGTAGCAGACCCGACCAACATCCAGGTTGAAGAGTAAAGGCATGTCTTTCACAAGTATCGTTTTATTACACCGACGTTTCACATCACATGATGCATCCTCAAGGCTGGAAATTATATATTAAGAATACTAAAATCATCACTCACTCATAAAAAAATCTAAAAAAGCACAACAGATATTTGACATTCACAAATACAAATTAAAACGAGAACTTGAAAGGATCACCTACCAAGGTAAGAGGTAAAAAGTGACTAAAAAGGCAGAGAAAATTAACATAAGAAAGATGACTAAAACAAGAACGTGGAGAGTAAACAAACAGGCAGTTATGGTAAAAACAGTTTTACCAAAACTGCCTGTTTGTTTACTCTCCAGTTCTGTTTAGTCATCTTCTTATGTTAATTTTTCTCTGCCTTTTTAGTCACTTTTTACCTCTTACCTTGGTAGGTGATCCTTTCAAGTTCTCGTTTTAATTTGTATTTGTGAATGTCAAATATGTTGTGCTTTTTTAGATTTTTATGAGTGAGTGATGATTTTAGTATTCTTAATATATTTCCTTTAGCCTCGAGATGCATCATGTGATGTGAACGTCGGTGTAATAAACGATACTTGGGAAAGACATGCCTTTACCTCTTCAACCTGGATATATATATATATATATATATATATATATATATATGTGTGTGTGTGTGTGTGTGTGTGTGTGTGTGTGTATGTAGAGAGTTCTCGGGTACAGCTTCCTACCCCCAAGTGAAATGGGGGACTGCCTTCGAATTCGTTCGCTCGATCGTCATAAAATAATGACGTAATGTACTGCAGTTTAAACAGTTGGCAAAAGGAAAATATAACCTTCCTTGAGTCTCGTGGATTTCTTTCCTCGGGCAATTCTGCTAATTTGCGACCGCGGGGCGGCGCGCCCCCTGTCCGCAAAGGCAGAGGAGTTCGTCGGAGCAAAGACTTTCCAGTCAAGACGAAACCATCTCAATTACCATCAAGTAGGAAGCCAGCTGGAACGATTACGACCCTCGAGGGGAACATTAAACTGCTTTTGGGTGCCGCTATGAAAGCCTAGATGATTATTAAGTGTAGTTTCCGCGAGTATACTGTAAAAGCTAAAACAAGCCATTTATTCAAAATGAGATTTATGTGAATTACTGAATAAAAAGAAAAAAAAAATGAACAGCAGCAGTGGGATCGTCAATGAGACGGACGCGGTCGTACCCAAGTCATTGAGAAGTGCTCACATTTTTAACATTTTTTCTCTGTTTCTGTTTAAAGAGACGTTGAAGAACGCAGTCACAATGACAGACAGACGGACAAAAAGAGATTGCCGTAGAGACAGATACTGTCATACCCGAGTAATTGGGTTGGAAATTTTAATATTCCCCTTTTTTTTATATACATCTGCTGCAATAAAAAAATGTCAGAGATGACACCAGCATTGATTGACAACTAGACAGACGGTGGTGGAATCTTTCATAACCATATTAATGCTTTGATTGTTGTCAATCTGAAAGTCATCGTCATGGAAGCCTTAGGTAGAAGTGAAAGCCTTACCTGGAAGTGATTCCTTCGAATAGAGTCTCCAAAATGAAGTAAATGAAGTATTAGTAAGAAGTCAACACACGCCGTGAAGAATCCTACAAATGGAGTTTTAGAAGGGCCAGGAAAAAATATCGTACACAATTATTGTTATGAAAACAAAATATCCCATAATTACTGTAAAATTGATTTATGAGCTAATTTAATATCCGTCATTAAAATCATTTCGTTTTAAGGACTACTATCTTTTCGTGTTGTGTTTTCTCATGAACATATACGTAGGTATGCTCTGCTATTAGGTTCACGTTTTTTTGGCTTTTTCGTAAATAATAATAATAATAATAATAATAATAATATAGGAGGAAAGTAGACCCACTCTTAAGCATGTCTCGTTAAAAAGGATGGCTGTATCGTGCGAATTAATAATAATAATAATAATAATAATAATAATAATAATAATAATAATAATAACAATAATAATAATAATAATAATAATAATAATAATGTGGCGCCGTGGCAGAGTGGGTTAGGTCGTCAATTCACTGGTTAAGCAACATTGGGGTTGGTCAGTCGGGGTAGGGTCCAGCTATGGGTTAGGTAGCAAAACTCAGCAATGATGGAAAGAAATGAAGAATTAAACGACAACGACGTAAATAGAACCTCTGGCAACAGAGGAGCTTCATCCGGCAGCCAGGTATTTAGCCCAATTGAAGGGGATGACGGTCAGGTACTTGGAGGTCGTCATCCAGCAACTGATCACCACAACGACACTAACCAACAACCAGAGACTGGAGCTACAGAAGCAAACCAGAGGAAGAAATGGGACGAGAGAAGAAAATAGGAAATATGGAGATGCTACATCAGAAGCAACCCGACGGAGAGAGGATATAGAAGAAGGTGGTCAACATCTGGAATGAGAGGAATAACACCCCCCAAACAGAGCAGAGGCTGGCAGACCAAGTAAGGAACATAAAGAAAAAGAACTGGCTCTCCCCAACAGAAAGAGAGGCACTGGAAAAGGAAATGACACACGGCAACGAATTACAAGAAGACGAACTGAGAGACAATGCCACAGAAGACGACAGGGATGATGAAGTACCAAACAACGACACAAGAAGAAACACCGACGAAGTAACAGACAGGAGGGAATGGGTAGAAAAGATTAGACAATGGATGAAGCCAGATACAGAGAGAACAAAGATCCCCTCCATGAAAGCCTACAACACCAAGAAATTAAGGCAGAAAACAAGTGAGGTCAATGAAATAATGAGACTAATACACACCACCAATATCACAGAAACAAATAACTTGACATATGCAGGAGCAAGATTAGTAGCAGAACTGATGGGGACACGAACACCAACACCACTAGCACAACCAACCCAACATAAACCAAAACAGCAATCGCCTTGGAAAAGGCGCCTGGAAAAGCAAATCATGGTGATGAGATCTGACTTGAGTAAACTGAAAGAGATGGCAGAAAAAAGGCTAAGAAGCAAGAAAAGAAGGGAGGAACTGAACGAGAAATACAAAGTACACGAGAGGGGACTAAACAACACAATAGAAGATGTAAAACAGAGGCTTAAGGCGAAAGCACATAAGATCCAACGATACATGAACAAGAATAAGGGATACCAACAGAACAAACTATTCGGAACCAACCAGAAAAGACTATACAGCCAACTAAGAGGGGACGACAACCACCAAGAAATTCCTGAAGCCGAACCAAGTAAGAGACTCTGGAAAAACATATGGAGCAATCCGGTATCACACAACAAACATGCAACATGGCTCCAGGAAGTGAAGGCAGAAGAAACAGGGAGAATAAAACAAAGATTCACAGAGATCACGACAGACACAGTCAGACACCAACTAAAGAAAATGCCCAACTGGAAAGCTCCAGGTCCCGATGAAGTCCATGGATACTGGCTCAAAAACTTCAAGGCCCTACACCCAAGAATAGCAGAACAACTCCAGCATTGTATCACAAATCACCATGCGCCAACTAAGAGGGGAAGACAACCACCAAGAAATCCTGAAGCCGAACCAAGTAAGAGACTCTGGGAAAACATATGGAGCAATCCGGTATCACACAACAAACATGCAACATGGCTCCAAGAATTGAAGGCAGAAGAAACAGGGAGAATAAAAAAAAAAGATTCACTGACATCACGACAGACACAGTCAGACACCAACTAAAGAAAATGCCCAACTGGAAAGCCCCAGGTCCCGATGAAGTCCACGGATACTGGCTCAAAAACTTCAAGGCCCTACACCCACGAATAGCAGAACAACTCCAGCATTGTATCACAAATCACCATGCACCAACTAAGAGGGGAAGACAACCACCAAGAAATTCCTGAAGCCGAACCAAGTAAGAGACTCTGGGAAAACATATGGAGCAATCCGGTATCACACAACAAACATGCAACATGGCTCCAAGAATTGAAGGCAGAAGAAACAGGGAGAATAAAAAAAAAAGATTCACTGACATCACGACAGACACAGTCAGACACCAACTAAAGAAAATGCCCAACTGGAAAGCCCCAGGTCCCGATGAAGTCCACGGATACTGGCTCAAAAACTTCAAGGCCCTACACCCACGAATAGCAGAACAACTCCAGCATTGTCACAAATCACCATGCGCCCAAATGGATGACCACAGGAAGAACATCCTTAATCCAGAAAGACAGGGAAATATAGCCAGTAACTACAGGCCTATCACCTGCCTACTAATAATGTGGAAGTTACTAACAGGTATCATCAGCGAAAGGCTATACAACTACCTAGAGGAGACAAACACCATCCCCCACCAACAGAAAGGCTGCAGAGGGAAATGTAGGGGCACAAAATACCAGCTCCTGATAGACAAAATGGTAATGAAGAACAGTAAGAGAAGGAAAACCAACCTAAGCATGGCATGGATAGACTATAAGAAAGCCTTCGACATGATACCACACACATGCTAATAGAATGCCTGAAAATATATGGGCAGAGAAAACACCATCAGCTTCCTCAAAAAATACAATGCGCAAATGGAATACAATACTTACAAGCTCTGGAACAAGACTAGCAGGGGTTAATATCAGGAGAGGGATCTTCCAGGGCGACTCACTGTCCCCACTACTCTTCACGAAGCCATGATTCCCATGACAAAAGTACTGCAGAAGATGGATGCAGGGTACCAACTCAAGAAAAGAGGCAACAGAATTAACCATCTGATGTTCATGGACGACATCAAGCTGTATGGTAAGAGCATCAAGGAAATAGATACCCTAATCCAGACTGTAAGGATTGTATCTGGGGACATCAGGATGGAGTTTTGGAATAGAAAAATGCGCCTTAGTCAACATACAAAAGGGCAAAGTAACAAGGAGTGAAGGGATAAAGCTACCAGATGGGAGCAACATCAAACACATAGATGAGATGGGATACAAATACCTGGGAATAATGGAAGGAGGGGATATAAAACACCAAGAGATGAAGGACACGATCAGGAAAGAATATATGCAGAGACTCAAGGCGATACTCAAGTCAAACTCAACGCCGGAAATATGATAAAAAGCCATAAAAACACATGGGCAGTGCCAGTAATCAGATACAGTGCAGGAATAGTGGAATGGACGAAGGCAGAACTCTGCAACATAGACCAGAAAACGAGGAAACATATGACAATACACAAAGCACTACACCCAAGAACAGATACGGACAGACCATACATAACATGAAAGGAAGGAGGGAGAGGACTACTAAGCATAGAGGACTGCGTCAACATCGAGAACAGAGCACTGGGGCAATATCTGAAAACTAGTGAAGACGAGTGGCTCAAGAGTGCAAAGAGTGCATGGGAAGAAGGACTGATAAAAGTAGACGAAGACCCAGAAATATACAAAGACAGGAGAATGACAAACAGAACAGAGGACTGGCACAACAAACCAATGCACGGACAATACATGAGACAGACTAAAGAACTAGCCAGCGATGACACATGGCAATGGTTACAAAGGGCGGCACAAGATCAGGCCCTAAGAACCAGATATATCCAAAGAACGATAAATGGAAATAACATCTCTCCATATGCAGGAAGTGCAATACAAAAAATGAGACCATAAACCACATAGCAAGCGAATGTCCGGCACTTGCACAGAACCAGTACAATTAAAAGAGGCATGATTCCGTTGGCAAAAGCCCATCCACTGGAGCCTGTGCAAGAAACACCAGCTACCTTGCAGTAATGAGTGGTACGAACACCAACCTGAAGGAGTGATAGAAAACGATCTGGCAAAGATCCTCTGGGACTATGGTATCAGAACAGATAGGGTGATACGTGCAAATAGACCAGACGTGACGTTGATTGACAAAATCATTGATGTCGCAATACCATGGGACACCAAAGTTGAAGAGAAAGAGAGGGAAAAAATGGATAAGTATCAAGATCTGAAAATAGAAATAAGAAGGATATGGGATATACCAGTGGAAATTGTACCCATAATCATAGGAGCACTAGGCACGATCCCAAGATCCCTGAAAAGGAATCTAGAAAAACTAGAGGCTGAAGTAGCTCCAGGACTCATGCAGAATGTGATCCTAGAAACGGTGCACATAGTAAGAAAAGTGATGGATTCCTAAGGAGGCAGGATGCAACCCGGAACCCCACACTATAATACCACCCAGTCGAATTGGAGGACTGTGATAGAGCAAAAAAAATAAATAAATAATAATAATAATAATAATCTTTGGAAAATTAAATTTCAAGTCAGTAGACCTATTGGTTTCAGTAAATGAAACCAATAGGTTTCATTTACTGAATAATAATAATAATAATAATAATAATAATAATAATAATAATAATAATAATAATAATAATAATAATAATAATAATAATAATATGACAGATTTCTGAAGTCACAACAACTGACAGCAGGTGTCCGAACGAATTCAACATTGCAACGTTGTGCAGAGGCACAATATCTCGAAACTCCCTTACCTGAATCACTGGCTTTTAAGATAAAAAGCGTCCAACTGAGTAAATGAAAGTCCGTATTTGCTTGCGTGTGATTACGACATTTAGTCGCTGGGGAAAATTCTAGTTTTTAAAATTTTTTCTATATATATCTTTCCAGAAGATGAAAAGACGAGCGCCTCGTTTTTATGAAACTGCCCATTCAAACGCATCATTTGGAATATACAGTAGGATACAGAAACCCAGTTTAAACTGGTATTCGAATACATCCGCTAATTCTGAAGTGGAAATGAACAGCAAATATCGGCCAGAAAATTGATGACATCAAAAGGCGGGCTCATGGCAGGAGGAAGTTTGTAAACGCTATATACCTCATTTTCGTTCGTAAATTGCAATATTAAGTGTTTTTTCCGAACGTTTAAAAAGATTACATGCTACAGCCTCCTCCCTCCCCCCCATCACTTACTAAATTTCACATACACAAAAAAAAAAACTTTAAAAAATAAGAAAAAAAATATATGATCTCTGAACCATGTTCAATAGCCATGCATATATGGGTCGTAGTTACAAGCAGGCGATCGAGAGAGAGAGAGAGAGAGAGAGAGAGAGAGAGAGAGAGAGAGAGAGAGAGAGAGAGAGAGGGCGCACGAGAGCGTGAACCGAATTGCCAAGAGAAAATACGTTTTTTATCTAATTTTTGCACTTAAGCTTAGAACAGAATTTCGAAAAGTCAATTATCTCTCGCGGAATGTGGTAAAAGTCGGAAGTCCGCCATATTCTTTTTTTTACGACATATATTAAATAAAATATAATCATATGTTCCAGTTGGTTCTACGTAAGTGATGCAATAATCCTCCGGGTTATTTGTAACGCTTCCTTCTGGTTTGGTCGTCACCTCCCTTTTAATAACCTCATTTTTTTTGGGAAGCTACGAAAAGATGTGAAGATTTCTGGTGCACGTCACGTCGTCATCATTCCATAGACACAACACAGCTCTATAAATACAAACATATATCTTTACACAGCCCCACACACACACACACACACACACACACACTCACAGATATATATATATATATATATATATATATATATATATATATATATATATATATATATATATATATATATATATATATATACATACATAATTCTAGTCACTATTAAATTCCCCTTTCATGCCATTTTACGATTAAAACCTCACAAGCTGTTACTTCTGAACAGCTATCATGACAAACTAAGCATTCATAAAATTAAATAAATAAATGGATGCATAAATAAATGAATTAGTAAATATATAAATAAATAAATAAACCTAAACTGTATGGCATCTATTTCCCTCAAGAAGCCAAAAATAAAAAAAAGTCAGAAATCAGTTGCAAAGGAAATCAATTCCTTAACAGATTTTTTTTTATTTCTTAACATTTTTTTAATATAAATAAATATATAAAACCTTAAAGTGGAACCTATTTTCCTCAAGCTAAAATCAAAATAATAGAATAAAAACCAGAAATCAAGTGCAATGGAAATCAATTCCTTCACAGATTTTAATTTTTGTATTCCTTAAGTTTTTTAAATATAAATAAATATATAAAACCTAACTGTGATACCTAATTTCCTCAAGAAGTTAAAAATAAAAAAAGCCAGAAATCAATTGCAAAGGAAATCAATTCCTTAACAGTTTGTTTTTTTTAAATTTCTTAACATTTTTTAATTAAATAAATATATAAAACCTGACTGTGGAATCTATTTCCCTCAAGATGCCAAAATTAAAAAATAAATAAAAACCAGAAATCAAGTGCAAAGGAAATCAATTCCTTAACATTTTTTTTTTATTTCTTAACTTTTATTTTTATTTCAGAACACTTCCTTTGTGTACCAGGATGGAGTGCACACAGCACTGTTATCATCAACTTCCCTCGTAGCTCCCACTGGTCTACCAAGAGCCCATTCCTTTTTCTATTCTTTTAGCATTCCGTCTGTGTACTGCCTCTAAAACACAGAGACTGCAACGTTGCAACGCAGTCAGTCCTCTTGGTTCAACACTGCACAGAATTTATGCCAATCGCCCCCATCGGTTTCTTTGCTTCTGGACGCTACGTGAAGCTGTTTCATTTACAGAAATCTCGCATTTTTATTTATAAATCTATGGATACATAGCTTTTAATCTATGGATACAAAACTTATAATCTGTGAGTACGAAACTTTTAATCTATGGATACAAAACTTTTAATCTATGAATACATAACTTTTAATCTATGGATAAAAAAAACTTTTAATCTATGGATACAAAACTTTTAATCTATGAATACATAACTTTTAATCTATGGTTAAAAAACTTTTAATATATGGATGCAAAACATTTAATCTATGAATACGAAACTTTTAATCTATGGTTAAAAATTTTTAATATATGGATGCAAAACTTTCAATCTATGAATACATAACTTTTAATCTGAGAATACAATGAGACATACGATGTCCTAGCATACAAAAAGGCATGAAAGCACAAAAAAAACATTATATAGTATGATATAATATATATATGTATATATATATATATATATATATATATATATATATATCTATCTATATATATATATATATATATATATATCTATTCTATATATATAGATAGATATATATATATATATATATATATAATATATATATATATATATATATATAGATATACACGTATAACTTTATCAGCCTGCTCAGTTCGAAATCTGAACAATTCCACAAACTGATATAAGGCTGGGGACACAACGCTATCCTAACTCCTAAATTGCTGGGGAGGTTAGCAGGAATAAGCTCTTCTCACTGTAGGGTTTTATTCTACAACCATTAATGAGCTATTAACAAGCCATTCATGCTGAAATGAACAATAATTCAATCAGCAACACAAACATTATTAAAATACTGTGATATAATATGCACAAATCAGGAAATTCCTTTAATACTAAACAAGAAAAATAGAACATAGCCCAATGGTAGGCTACGCAATTCAAATTATAAATAACGAGAATAAATAGAACCTAGCCCAATGGTAGGCTATGCAATTCAGAATTATAAATTGCAAGGCTATACAAATATTGTTCACAATGAATATATATAAATAAATGGCCAGAACCTTACACTGTATCTCCTGCAACTCAGGAACCATTAGCTTTGACACATTACACCACACCTATAGCCTTCAACACAGGTTTCTTCAGTAGCCTACAACAAAACACAATCACATTAAAATGGAAAGGAAAATAGAACCTAGCCCAATGGTAGGCTATGCAATTCAGAATTATAAATAAATTGCAAGGCTTTACAAATATGGTTCACAATGAATATACATAAATAAATAGCCAGAACCTTACACAGTATCTCCTGCAACTCAGGAACCATTAGCTTTGACACACTACACCACGCCTGTAGATTTTAACACAGGTTTCTTCAGTAGCCCTACAACAGAACACAACATTAAAATTAGCTACATGTTATTTGGCCATATTAACTAGTACGTTTTACTAATGGCACACTATAGCACATTAGAATAACGCAAATGAACGATGGTTGACCTGCCGACAATAGGCTATGCGCAGGTCTAGTACAACAAAGGACTAGGGTGGTGGGTTAGGTAGCTGCTTAGTGAATGTACACTACACAGGACTTAGCGGCAGTGGCTCCTTAATCGGAAATACCACTGGGAATGAATTTCCTAATACTAGCCTAAAGCAACATTTCACCAAAACAGCATGGCACAGCACCGAGGCCCCAACTGAAGAGTCCGCCAAAATCTGATGCACTGCTCATGCGCAAAGGAGGGAAAACTCAAAGCTTGAAATATTTGCCCGACTAAATTATCTGATTCAATAAATAGGCCAACATCACAGAAACAAATGAATACAGGCAATTCTTTACTCATTGAACAACCATTTTGCATATAAGCCACCTCACACACTCAATGCAACACAGTAAACTAAGCAGAAACAAAAGGCCAGCTTCTTGCGAACAAACACCACTTTGCTAATAAAATCAAATGTTCTGACGCAATATTTTACAATATATATATACTATATATATATATATATATATATATATATATATATATATAGTTATATATTGTTACAAATATGATCGTCTCGTCTCCCCAGCATTTATTTAATCTATTTTATTTCTAAAGAGCAGCCATGTTTACCCAAATATCAGCTGATTTAGGCGGGAAACACAAACTTAACCGGGAAAGGCATTTCAGTTTTAGACCGGAGTTTAGGTTAAGACAGGCAGGTCACAGGATTAGCTAGGCTTCGATATGGGCTTTAGGATTCTTACCATAAGACCTCTTTCCCCTTCCATTTGCTGGTTGTTTTTCACTTTTCAGGCAATGCCAGAGGATAAGGGTGAAAACCAGATAATTCCAAAACACCTAGATTCTTTCTCAGTCGTGGCCAGGACCTAAAGCAAGGCGGACGCACCTACACCTCTGACGGGAAGTCAGCCCTTTGTCCAAACCGCTGGTTGGCGCTGGTGGCCGTACCCCCTTCACATATCAGACACATGTTCAAGCCTCCAGAATTCCAAGGTACGTCTAGAAAGTGCAAATCCAACCAGCTCTATTTCTCTAAGATGACTTGCTAATTTCCATTTTCAAAACTCCTATTTTATCACTTCTCGATTGAACTTCCCTTTGTCCCCGTCGGGCCACGTGCTGCCCCTGTGACCTGTTTCAAGTTTAAACCTTCATGGAATATCTCCCTTAAACACTAGAGTCCTTCCCCAGTGTTAGATCAAATGCTTTTTGAGTTACTCGTAACTAAACCCTGAGCATTCATCACTATGATGGTTTGCATGTTTTCTCCTTCATTTGATATGGGTAATAATAAGGATTTTCCCCTGTCTCTTTCCTGTTCTGGTATGTTGTTTTTTTCTTCATTTCCAGAAATTCTGACATTAAAAAATCCAACTTTTCCATAATATTTGATCTTCCTTCATCATAATTATTCATTTTGTGTCTGAATCTGCAATTTTCTCTGTATCTGCAATATCCTCTTACATCGTAAATACAGTATTTATCTCTTGAGCTGTATCTTGGGCTGTATCTTGGAGCTGATGCTTGGAAATTCTTTGCTGACACTCCATATCGTGGTGATGGCTTGCTTTTTTCCTTCACCTCATATTCTTTGTTCCTCTCTTTATTTGTTTCTTTCTTATTTGGGATTTTATTATTTGATTAATTATTTAATTGATTTTGATTCATGGCTACTGGGTGCATATATTTAAATTTTTTGTCAAACTTACATCCTTTTCTTTCTTTTAGGTTTTTGGATATTTTTGGATGTAGATCTCTGCAATCATCCTCATAGCCGTCTAGGTATGCACATTTACAATAGATTTCATAGTGGTGACATACCTTGGGATGTTTGTAGTAACATCTTTCTCCGCATCTGCAATTCCCTCTTTTCAAAAGGGTGTAGACTTTGTCTTTCTTGTCTATTATTTTCTCTTTCCCATCAGTGTGCAGATCTGGGTTGAGCCTCTTTGGGATTTTATTTTGTTTTGTCATTTCGTAATTTATTTCTTCGTATGTATGCTGCTTGATTGCCTCATATGTAGTATCAATGAGTATCTCTGCATCTATACTTTTATCTTGTTCTTTGTTTTCCTTATTTTTTTCTGTCATTTCAGTTTTGTTTACTTCTTTTGCATTTTCCTCTTCTCTTTTCCTCTTCCTCTTCATCCTCAACTATTTGTACATTAAGTCTTGATTTAATAACATTGCCTATCCATGATAGACATGTTGAGCAAAATATCCTGGTATCCTTACTCATATCTTGCATTACTTCAGCACATTGGGGATGCATTGGAATGTTGTATGCAGAACATTTTCTGATCAGGTTTTGTGGATTAACTATGCTATACCACACCTTACACAGTTTGCATGCTTTTGGCATTCTTTTTCCTATTGCAAATCAATTAGGATATTCACAATGTTCACCTTATTCATTTTCGTTTCGTCGGAATATGTTGATTGATGTAAATTTTCTTTGAGTCTCTTGACCACTTGGATTTTATTTGGAACTTCTTCAATTATTTTCAAGATGTTTTCTGTTGATTTGTTACAGTTTGAAGGATCATATCCTTCTAATATGTCTATGAATGCTTTTGTATCTTTTTGGTTAGGGCTGTTGTTGATCTCATAGATGAGAAATGCCAGCTCCCTTCCTGCTACCTCATCGTATTGCGAATCTGCCAGATACGCTAAATTTCGGCATTTCTTACCACAGTTGGAACTTACTGCCATCTTGATCTAATTTACAGTATTTGTCCACTTGGATAAAAACTAAACTTAGTAGAACGCTAATCTTATCACGACAGTTCACGAACACTTCTAGATATTTTTCGATTTCCAGACATATGTTAAACGCGTGATATCTGTTGATTAATCAGACGGTGCATGGGAACGTCTCACCAAACAAAATGGGTCCTGTTTGCAAACTTTTGTATGGACATAGTGGAGGAGCGTGTCTTTAGGAGCATCAGGAAGCCTTTTATATATGTAAGATATATATATATATTTAATCTATATATATATATATATATATTATATATTTATAGATATATATATAATAGATATATAATATATAATATATCTAATGATATATATAATATTATATATATATATATATATCTATACTATATATATATCTATATATATGTATGATGTATTATATATATATATTATTATATCTATATATTTATATATTTACATCTATAATATATAATATAAACATGATACCTTCATCCAAGCAGGAACGATGGAGGAGATCGAGGAGACACGACAAGCCTTCCATACCCGCAGCTGTCTACGTTTTACCATTGAACATAGCCGTGATGGCCGTCTTCCCTTCCTGGACGTCCTGATTGAACAGAAGGAGGGCGTGTTCGTCACAAAGGTCTACACGAAGCCTACGAACCTGAGAATGTTTATAAACGGCGAGAGTGAATGCTTTGAACGTTATAAGGACACCACCATCAGCGCCTACGTCAGGAGAGCTCTCTCCTATTGTTCGACATGGACAGACACACCCATAAGGAGATGGAACGTGCAGTCCAGGTCTTAGTAAACAACGGGCACACCAACCGTAGCATCCAGAACGTCTTTAGAAAGAGTATGGAGAAATGGGACCTACAGGAACCCCGCCCAGCAGAAAATTAATTTTTTCTACAAGAGAGCCTTCCATCGGCGATATACAAAAACACGAGCGAGCCCTACAGGAAATAATCTCGAACCATGTTTCCCCGACCGACAACATAAAAACAGATCTACTTAATAAAAGAATCCGGCGCTGCGACTCGTCGGTAACTTTCAGGTTATCAACCAAGCACTCGATCTACGTCGTTTGCGAATCTTAGAAGCGTTGCACATCAGGAGGGAGAAGCCCAGTATGAACGTCACACAGGAGACCTTCCTCCTCCCCACCGCCGTCAGGAGAGCACCAGACATCGCCCCACGACTACCATAGCACCAGAGGGATCCTGATGGTGATAAAACTGTTAGCTTTCACCTTGAGGGCGTCCCTAGTAACCCTGAGGGTGATCGAAGCTCAGGCTCTCGCCCTGAGGACGACATAGTAGCACGCCCTTCGAGGGGACCTCAACCTCCTAGTCGAATAAGAGGACTGTAATAGACAAATAATAATAATAATAATAATAATAATAATAATAAAGATAGTAAAATATGTAGCAATAATTTTGGAAAGAAAAATAACATAAATGAAGAAGTAAGTAATTCGAATAAAATTAAAAATAATAAAAATAAAAATAAAAATAAATCGAATAATAATGATAATAATAATATGGAAGTTTCTGACAGGTATCATCAGTGAAAGGCGGTACAACAACCTAGAGGATACAAACACCATCCCCCGCCAACAGAAAGGCTGCAGAAGGAAGTGTAGGGGCACAAAAGACCAGCTCCTGATAGAGAAAATGGTAATGAAGAATAGTAAGAGAGGGAAAACCTACCTAAGCATGGCATTGATCGACTACAAGAAAGTCTTCGACATGATACCACACACATGGCCAACAGAATGCTTGAACATATATGGGAGAGAGGAAAGCACCACCAGCTTCCTCTAAAATACAATGTGCAACTGGAATACAGTATTTACAAGCTCTGGAATAAGACTAGGAGAGGTTAACATCAGTAGAGGGCTCTTTCATGAAGACTCACTGTCCCTACTAGGCACTCTTCGTAGTAGCCATGATTCACATGACAAAGTACTACAGAAGACAGACCCAGGCACAACTTCATGTCTTTTGGGAGTGAACATATGTTTAGTGCCTGTCTATTTGAAAGTGAACACACGTTTATGCATGTATGTTTTGACGTAAACACGTTTAGTGACGTGTATTTTGACGTAATGAATAACGAACACCTTGATATTCTTTGGGAATAGTGTGTGTATGTGTGTTTGTAAACACACACACACACACTTCCTCCTTCTAGGCTCATTTGAGCCCATTTACCCTGTATGGGTGGGTGTGTACTAAAATGGCTGACATGCTGTGTATTTTTATGCATGAATACAATTATGTATATGTATATACTTCGCATGTATGTATATATGCATATATTTATTATTTATATTGTTTATATATGTGTATATATATATATATATATATATATATAGTATATATATATATATTTATATATATATATATATATATATATATATATATATATATATATATATGTATATATATTTATATATATATCATATATATATAATATATATATATATATATATTATATGATATATTAGGGTTTATATTGTAAGTGATTACGGGCCTAACAATTTCAAGCGATTGGGGACCCTGGGGGCATTCTCGCTAATGGAGCGTCATCGAATTGGGGGTTTTTTTATTTTTTTAGCCCGGGATGGACCCTTCCCCATTAACAGATATCTTCTATTAGAAGAGTCTTCATCAAGGGACAGAGCATACTCGAAGGAAGAATTCCTTCTTTCTGCAGAGCCGGTCTTCTAGATTATTCCCACAGAATAACCAGAAGGAAGACATCTGTAAGAATAGATCTAGATATCCGACTATTCGTCCGCTTTGACAAAGATCTTCTATGAGAAGAGTTTTCATCAAGGGACAGAGCATACTCGAAGGAAGAATTCCTTCTTTCTGCAGAGCCAGTCTTCTAGATTATTCCCACAGAATAACCAGAAGGAAGACATCTGTAAGAATAGATCTAGAAATCCGACTATTTGTCCGCTTTGACAGAGATCTTCTATAAGAAGAGTCTTCATCAAGGGACAGAGCATACTCGAAGGAAGAATTCCTTATTTCCGCAGAGCCGTTCATCTAGATTATTCCCATAGAATAACCAGAAGGAAGACATCTGTAAGAATAGATCTAGAAATCCGACTATTTGTCCGCTTTGACAGAGATCTTCTATTATAATAGTCTTCATCAAGGGACAAACCATACTCGAAGGAAGAATTCCTAATTTCTGCAGAGCCGTTCTTCTAGATTATTCCCATAGAGTAACCAGAAGGAAGACATCTGTAAGAATAGATCTAGAAATCCGACTATTTGTCCGCTTTGACAGAGATCTTCTATTAGAAGAGTCTTCATCAAGGGACAGAGCATGCTCAAAGGAAGAATTCCTTATTTCTGCAGAGCCGTTCTTCTAGATTATTCCCACAGAATAACCAGAAGGAAGACATCTACAGGAATAGATCTAGATATCCGACTATTTGTCCGCTTTGGCAGAGATCTTCTATTAGAAGAGTCTTCATCAAGGGACAGAGCATATTAGAAGGAAGAATTCCTTCTTTCTGCAGAGCCAGTATTCTAGGTTATTAACACAGAATAACCAGAAGGAAGACATCTGTAAGAATAGATCTAGATATCCGACTATTTGTCCGCTTTGACAGATCTTCTATTAGAAGAATCTTCATCAAGGGACAGAGCATACTCGAAGGAAGAATTCCTTCTTTCTGCAAAGCCGGTCTTCTAGATTATTCCCACAGAATAACCAGAAGGAAGACATCTACAGGAATAGATCTAGATATCCGACTATTTGTCCGCTTTGACAGCGATTTTCTATTAGAATAGTCTCCATCAAGGGACAGAGCATACTCAAAGGAAGAATTCCTTCTTTCTGCAGAACCAGTCTTCTAGATTATTCCCACAGAATAACCAGAAGGAAGACATCTGCAGGAATAGTTCTAGATATCCGACTATTTGTCCGCTTTGACTGAGATCTTCTATTAGAAGAATCTTCATCAAGGGACAGAGAATACTCGAAGGAAGAATTCCTTCTTTCTGCAGAGCCGGTCTTCTAGATTATTCCCACAGAATAACCAGAAGGAAGACATCTGTAAGAATAGATCTAGATATCCAACTATTTATCCGCTTTGACAAACATCTTCTATTAGAAGAGTTTTCATCAAGGGACAGAGCATACTCGAAGGAAGAATTCCTTCTTTCTGCAGAGCCAGTCTTCTAGATTATTCCCACAGAATAACCAGAAGGAAGACATCTGTAAGAATATAGATCTAGAAATCCGACTATTTGTCCGCTTTGACAGAGATCTTCTATTATAAGATTCTTCATCAAGGGACAGAGCATACTCGAAGGAAGAATTCCTTATTTCTGCAGAGCCGTTCTTCTAGATTATTCCCATAGAATAACCAGAAGGAAGACATCTGTAAGAATAGATCTAGAAATCCGACTATTTGTCTGCTTTGACAGGGATCTTCTATTAGAATAGTCTTCATCAAGGGGCAGAGCACACTCGAAGGAAGAATTCCTTATTTCTGCGGAGCCGTTCTTCTAGATTATTCCAATAGAAATAACCAGAAGGAAGACTCTGTAAGAATAGATCTGAAAATCCGATATTTTGTTCCGCTTTGACAGATCTTCTATTAGAAGAATCTTCATCAAGGGACAGAGCATACTCGAAGGAAGAATTCCTTCTTTTTGCAAAGCTGGTCGTCTAGATTATTCCCACAGAATAACCAGAAGGAAGACATCTACAGGAATAGATCTAGATATCCGACTATTTGTCCGCTTTGACAGAGATCTTCTATTAGAAGAGTCTTCATCAAAGGACAGAGCATACTCTAAGGAAGAATTCCTTCTTTGTGCAGAGCCGGTGTTCTAGATTATTCCCACAGAATAACCAGAAGGAAGACATCTGCAGGAATAGTTCTAGATATCCAACTATTTGTCTGCTTTGACAGAGATCTTCTAATAGAAGAATCTTCATCAAGGGACAGAGCATAATCGAAGGAAGAATTCCTTCTTTCTGCAGAGCCGGCCTTCTAGATTATTCCCACAGAATAACCAGAAGGAAGACATCTACAGGAATAGATCCAGATATCCGACTATTTGTCCGCTTTGACTGCGATTTTCTATTACAAGAGTCTATCAAGGGACAGAGCATATTCGAAGAAGAATTCCTTCTTTCTGCAGAGCCGTTCTTCTACATTATTCCCATAGAATAACCAGAGGGAAGACATCTACAGGAATAGATCTAGATATCCGACTATTTGTCCGGTTTGACAGAAATCTTCTATTAGAAGAGTCTTCATCAAGGGACAGAGCATACTCGAAGGAAGAATTCCTTCTATCTGTAGAGCCAGTCTTCTAGATTATTCCCACAGAATAACCAGAAGGAAGACATCTGTAAGAATAGATCTAGATATCCGACTAATTGTCCGGTTTGACAGAGATCTTCTATTAGAAGAGTCTTCATCAAGGGACAGAGCATACTCGGAGGAAGAATTCCTTCTTTCTGTAGAGCCAGTCTTCTAGATTATTCCCACAGAATAACCAGAAAAAAGACATCTGTAAGAATAGATCTAGATATCCGACTACTTGTCCGCTTTGACCGAGATCTTCTATTATAAGAGTCGGGACAGAGCATACTCGAAGGAAGGATTCCTTCTTTCTGCAGAGCCGGTCTTCTACATTATTCCCACAGAATAACCAGAAGGAAGACATCTGTAAGAATGGATCTAGATATCCGACTATTTGTCCGCTTTGGCAGAGATCTTTTATTAGAAGAGTCTTCATCAAGGGACAGAGCATACTCGAAGGAAGGATTCCTTCTCTCTGCAGTGCCAGTCTTCTATATTATTCCCACAGAATAACTAGAAGAAAGACATCTGTAAGAATAGATCTAGATATCCGACTATTTGTCCGCTTTGACAGAGATCTTCTATTACAAGAGTCTTCATCAAGGGACAGAGCATACTCGAAGGAAGGATTCCTTCTGTCTGCAGAGCCAGTCTTCTAGATTATTCCCACAGAATAACCAGAAGGAAGACATCTGCAGGAATAGATCTAGATATCCGACTATTTGTCCGCTTTGACAGAAATCTTCTATTAGAAGAGTCTTCATCAAGGGACAGAGCATACTCGAAAGAAGGATTCCTTCTTTCTGCAGAGCCAGTCTTCTAGATTATTCCCACAGAATAACCAGAAGGAAGACATCTGTAAGAATAAATCTAGATATCCGACTATTTGTCCGCTTTGACAGAGATCTTCTATTAGAAGAGTCTTTATCAAGGGACAGAGCATACTCGAAGGAAGAATTCCTTCTTTCTGCAGAGCTGGTCTTCTAGATTATTCCCACAGAATAACTAGAAGGAAGACATCTGTAAGAATAGATCTAGATATCCGACTATTTGTCCGCTTTGACAGAGATCTTCTATTAGAAGAGTCCTTCATCAAGGGACAGCATACTCGAAGGAAGGTTCCTTCTTTTCTGAAACAGAGCCAGTCTTGCTAGATTATTCCACAGAATAACCATTAAGAAGACATTCTGCAGGAATAGATCTAGATATCCGACTATTTATCTGCTTTGACAGAGATTTTCTATTACAAGATTCTTTATCAAGGGACAGAGCATACTCGAAGGAAGAATTCCTTCTTTCTACAGAGCCAGTCTTCTAGATTATTACCATAGAATAACCAGAAGAAAGACATCTATAAGAATAGATCTAGATATCTGACTATTTATCCGCTTTGACAGAGATCTTCTATTAGAAGAGTCTTCATCAAGGGACAGAGCATACTCGAAAGAAGGATTCCTTCTTTCTGCAAGAGCTAGCTTCTTTTAGATTATTCCTACAGAATAACCAGAAGGAAGACATCTGTAAGAATAGATCTAGATATCCGACTATTTGTCCGCTTTAACAGAGATCTTCTATTAGAAGAGTCTTCATCAAGGGACAGAGCATAATCGAAGGAAGGATTCCTTCTTTCTGCAGAGCGGGTCTTCTAGATTATTCCCACAGAATAACCACAAGGAAAAGCATCTGTAAGAATAGATCTAGATATCCGACTATTTTCCGCTTTAACAGAGATCTTCTATTAAAGAGTCTTCATCAAGGACAGAGCATAATCGAAGGAAGGATTCCTTCTTTCTGCAGAGGCCGGCCTTCTACATTATTCCCACAGAATAACCAGGAAGGGAAGACATCTGTAAGAATAGATCTAGATATCCGACTATTTGTCCGCTTTGACAGAGATCTTTTATTAGATGAGTCTTCATCAAGGGATAGAGCATACTCGAAGGAAGAATTCCTTCTTTCTGCAGAGCAGGTCTTCTAGATTATTCCCACAGAATAACCAGAAGGAAGACATCTACAGGAATAGATCTAGATATCCGACTATTTGCTCACTTTTGACAGCCATTTTCTATTAGAAGTCTTCATCAAGGACGAGCATACTCGAGAAGAATTCCTTCTTTCTTTCTGCAGAGGCCGTTCTTCTAACATTATTCCCCCACAGAATAACCAGGGACGACATCTACAGGAATAGATCTAGATTCCGCTATTTTTTGTCCGTTTTGACAGAGATCTTCTCAGAAGAGTCTTCATCAAGGGGCAGAGCATACTCGAAGGAAGAATTCTTCTTTTCTGCAGAGCGGGTCTTCTAGATTTATTCCACAGAATAACCAGATGAAGACTTCTGTAAGAATAGATCTAGATATCTGACTATTTGTCCGCTTTGACAGAGATCTTCTATTAGAAGAGTCTTCCTCAAGGGACAGAGGATACTCGAAGGAAGGATTCCTTCTTTTTTCTGCAGAGCTGGTCTTCTAGATTATTCCCAACAGAATAACCAGAAGGAAGACATCTGTAAGAATAGATCTAGATATCCAACTATTTGTCCGCTTTGACAGAGATCTTCTATTAGATGAGTCTTCATCAAGAGACGGAGCATACTCGAAGGAAGGATTCCTTCTTTCTGCAGAGCGGGTACTTCTAGCATTATTCCCACAGAATAACCAGAAGGAAGACATCTGTAAGAATAGATCTAGATATCCGA
Source organism: Macrobrachium nipponense (assembly GCF_015104395.2). Lineage (NCBI taxonomy): Eukaryota > Metazoa > Arthropoda > Malacostraca > Decapoda > Palaemonidae > Macrobrachium > Macrobrachium nipponense. The sequence continues at coordinate 82,690,027 of NC_061088.1, forward strand.
CTATTTGTTCGCTTTGACAGAGATCTTCTATTAGAAGAGTCTTCATCAAGGGACAGAGCATACTCGAAGGAAGAATTCCTTCTTTCTGCAGAGCAGGTCTTCTAGATTATTCCCACAGAATAACCAGAAGGAAGACATCTGAATGAATAGATCTAGATATCCGACTATTTGTCCGCTTTGACAGAGATCTTCTATTAGAAGAGTCTTCATCAAGGGACAGAGCATACTCGAAGAAAGAATTCCTTCTTTCTGCAGAGCCGTTTTTCTACATTATTCCCACAGAATAACCAGAGGGAAGACATCTACAGGAATAGATCTAGATATCCGACTATTTGTCCGTTTTGACAGAGATCTTCTATTAGAAGAGTCTTCATCAAGAGACGGAGCATACTCGAAGGAAGGATTCCTTCTTTCTGCAGAGCCGGTCTTCTAGATTATTCCCACAGAATAACCAGAAGGAAGACATCTGTAAGAATAGATCTAGATATCCGACTATTTGTCCGCTTTGACAGAGATCTTCTATTAGAAGAGTCTTCATCAAGGGACAGAGCATACTCGAAGGAAGAATTCCTTCTTTCTGCATAGCCGGTCTTCTAGATTATTCCCACAGAATAACCAGAAGGAAGACATCTGTAAGAATAGATCTAGATATCCGACTATTTGTCCGCTTTGACAGAGATCTTCTATTAGAAGAGTCTTCATCAAGGGACAGAGCATACTCGAAGGAAGAATTCCTACTTTCTGCAGAGCAGGTCTTCTAGATTATTCCCACAGAATAACCAGAAGGAAGACATCTGTAAGAATAGATCTAGATATCCGACTATTTGTCCGCTTTGACAGAGATCTCTATTAGAGAGTCTTCATCAAGGGACAGAGCATACTCGAAGGAAGAATTCCTTCTTTCTGCAGAGCCAGTCTTCTAGATTATTCCCACAGAATAACCAGAAGGAAGACATCTGTAAGAATAGATCTAGATATCCGACTATTTGTCCGCTTTGACAGAGATGTTCTATTAGAAGAGTCTTCATCAAGGGACAGAGCATACTCGAAGGAAGAATTCCTTCTTTCTGCAGAGCTGGTCTTCTAGATTATTCCCACAGAATAACTAGAAGGAAGACATCTGTAAGAATAGATCTAGATATCCGACTATTTGTCCGCTTTGACAGAGATCTTCTATTAGAAGAGTCTTCATCAAGGGACAGAGCATACTCGAAGGAAGGATTCCTTCTTTCTGCAGAGCCAGTCTTCTAGATTATTCCCACAGACTAACCAGAAGGAAGACATCTGCAGGAATAGATCTAGATATCCGACTATTTGTCTGCTTTGACAGAGATTTTCTATTACAAGATTCTTTATCAAGGGACAGAGCATACTCGAAGGAAGAATTCCTTCTTTCTACAGAGCCAGTCTTCTAGATTATTACCATAGAATAACCAGAAGGAAGACATCTATAAGAATAGATCTAGATATCCGACTATTTATCCGCTTTGACAGAGATCTTCTATTACAAGAGTCTTCATCAAGGGACAGAGCATACTCGAAAGAAGGATTCCTTCTTTCTGCAGAGCTAGTCTTCTAGATTATTCCTACAGAATACCAGAAGAAAGGAACATCTGTAAGAAGATCTAGATATCCGACATTTGTCCGCTTTAACAGAGATCTTCTATTAGAAGAGTCTTCATCAAGGGACAGAGCATAATCGAAGGAAGGATTCCTTCTTTCTGCAGAGCGGGTCTTCTAGATTATTCCCACAGAATAACCACAAGGAAGACATCTGTAAGAATAGATCTAGATATCCGACTATTTGTCCGCTTTAACAGAGATCTTCTATTAGAAGAGTCTTCATTCAAGGGGACAGGGAGCATAATCGGAAAGGAAGGATTCCTTCTTTCTGCAGAGACCCGGCTTCCTTTACATTATTCCCACAGAATAAACCGTGATAGAAGGAAGGACATCTGTTAGAATAGATCGTAGAATATCCGACTATTTGTACCGCTTTGACAGAGCTCTTTTATTAGATTGGAGTCTTCATCAAGGGATATAGAAGCATACCTCGAAGGAAGAATTCCTTCGTTTCTGTGCAGGTAGCCAGGTCTTCTAGATTAATTCCCCACAGAAAACTAACCAGGAAGGAAGACAATCTACAGGAATAGAATCTAGATATCCGACTATTTGCTCACTTTGACAGCCATTTTTTATTAGAAGAGTCTTCATCAAGGACAGAGCATACTCCGAAGGAAGAATTCCTTCTTTCTGCAGAGCCGTTCTTCTACATTATTCCCACATAATAAACCGAGAGGGAAAGACATCTACAGGAATAGATCTAGATATCCGGACTATTTGTCCGTTTTGACAGAGATCTTCTATTAGAAGAGTCTTCATCAAGGGGCAGAGCATACTCGAAGGAAGAATTCCTTCTTTCTGCAGAGCGGGTCTTCTAGATTATTCCCACAGAATAACCAGAATGAAGACATCTGTAAGAATAGATCTAGATATCTGACTATTTGTCCGCTTTGACAGAGATCTTCTATTAGAAGAGTCTTCCTCAAGGGACAGAGGATACTCGAAGGAAGGATTCCTTCTTTCTGCAGAGCTGGTCTTCTAGATTATTCCCACAGAATAACCAGAAGGAAGACAATCTGTAAGAATAACTCTAGATATCCAACTATTTGTCCGCTTTGGACAGAGATCTTCTATTAGATGAGTCTTCATCAAAGACGGAGCATACTCGAAGGAAGGATCCTTCTTTCTGCAGAGCGGGGTCTTCTAGATTATTCCCACAGAATAACAGAAGGAAGACATCTGTAAGAATTGCTCTAGAAATACCGACTATTTGTCCGCTTTGACAGAGATCTTCTATTAGAAGAGTCTTCATCAAGGGACAGAGCATACTCGAAGGAAGAATTCCTTCTTTCTGCAGAGCAGGTCTTCTAGATTATTCCCACAGAATAACCAGAAGGAAGACATCTGTAACATGAAGATCTAGATATCCGACTATTTGTCCGCTTGACAGGGAGATCTTCTATTAGAAGATCTCATCAAGGGACAGAGCATACTCGAAGCAAGAATTCCTACTTTCTGCAGAGCCGTTTTTCTACCATATTCCCACAGAATAACCAGAGGGAAGACATCTACAGGAATAGATCTAGATATCCGACTATTTGTCCGTTTTGACAGAGATCTTCTATTAGAAGAGTCTTCATCAAGAGACGGAGCATACTCGAAGGAAGGATTCCTTCTTCTGCAGAGCCGGTCTCTAGATTATTCCCACAGAATAACCAGAAGGAAGACATCTGTAAGAATAGATCTAGATATCCGACTATTTGTTCGCTTTGACAGAGATCTTCTATTAGAAGAGTCTTCATCAAGGGACAGAGCATACTCGAAGGAAGAATTCCTTCTTTCTGCAGAGCCGGTCTTCTAGATTATTCCCACAGAATAACCAGAAGGAAGACATCTGTAAGAATAGATCTAGATATCCGATATTTTGTCCGCTTTGACAGAGATCTTCTATAGAAGGTCTTCATCAAGGGACAGAGCATACTCCGAAGGAAGAATTCCTACTTTCTGCAGAGCAGGTCTTCTAGATTATTCCCACAGAATAACCAGAAGGAAGACATCTGTAAGAATAGATCTAGATATCCCACTATTTGTCCGCTTTGACAGAGATCTTCTATTAGAGGAGTCTTCATCAAGGGACAGAGCATACTCGAAGGAAGAATTCCTTCTTTCTGCAGAGCCGGTCTTCTAGATTATTCCCACAGAATAACCAGAAGGAAGACATCTGTAAGAATAGATCTAGATATCCGACTATTTGTCCGCTTTGACAGAGATCTTCTATTAGAAGAGTCTTCATCAAGGGACAGAGCATACTCGAAGGAAGAATTCCTTCTTTCTGCAGAGCTGGTCTTCTAGATTATTCCCACAGAATAACTAGAAGGAAGACATCTGTAAGAATAGATCTAGATATCCGACTATTTGTCCGCTTTGACAGAGATCTTCTATTAGAAGAGTCTTCATCAAGGGACAGAGCATACTCGAAGGAAGGATTCCTTCTTTCTGCAGAGCCAGTCTTCTAGATTATTCCCACAGAATAACCAGAAGGAAGACATCTGCAGGAATAGATCTAGATATCCGACTATTTGTCTGCTTTGACAGAGATTTTCTATTACAAGATTCTTTATCAAGGGACAGAGCATACTCGAAGGAAGAATTCCTTCTTTCTACAGAGCCAGTCTTCTAGATTATTACCATAGAATAACCAGAAGAAAGACATCTATAAGATAGATCTTAGATATCCGAAACTATTATCCGCTTTGAACCAGAAGAATCTCTATTACAAGAGTCTTCATCAAGGGACAGAGCATACTCGAAAGAAGGATTCCTTCTTTCTGCAGAGCTAGTCTTCTAGATTATTCCTACAGAATAACCAGAAGGAAGACATCTGTAAGAATAGATCTAGATATCCGACTATTTGTCCGCTTTAACAGAGATCTTCTATTAGAAGAGTCTTCATCAAGGGACAGAGCATAATCGAAGGAAGGATTCCTTCTTTCTGCAGAGCGGGTCTTCTAGATATTCCCACAGAAATAACCAAAGGAAGACATCTGTAAGAATAGATCTAGATATCCGACTATTTGTTCTTTACACAGATCTTCTATTAGAAGAGTCTTCATCAAGGGACAGAGCATAATCGAAGGAAGGATTCCTTCTTTCTGCAGAGCCGGCCTTCTACATTATTCCCACAGAATAACCAGAAGGAAGACATCTACAGAATAGATCTAGATATCCGACTATTTGTCCGCTTTGACAGAGATCTTTTATTAGATGAGTCTTCATCAAGGGATAGAGCATACTCGAAGGAAGAATTCCTTCTTTCTGCAGAGCAGGTCTTCTAGATTATTCCCACAGAATAACCAGAAGGAAGACATCTACAGGAATAGATCTAGATATCCGACTATTTGCTCACTTTGACAGCCATTTTCTATTAGAAGAGTCTTCATCAAGGGACAGAGCATACTCGAAGGAAGAATTCCTTCTTTCTGCAGAGCCGTTCTTCTACATTATTCCCACAGAATAACCAGAGGGAAGACATCTACAGGAATAGATCTAGATATCCGACTATTTGTCCGCTTTGACAGAGATCTTCTATTAGAAGAGTCTTCATCAAGGGGCAGAGCATACTCGAAGGAAGAATTCCTTCTTTCTGCAGAGCGGGTCTTCTAGATTATTCCCACAGAATAACCAGAATGAAGACATCTGTAAGAATAGATCTAGATATCTGACTATTTGTCCGCTTTGACAGAGATCTTCTATTATAAGAGTCTTCATCAAGGGACAGAGCATACTCGAAGGAAGGATTCCTTCTTTCTGCAGAGCTGGTCTTCTAGATTATTCCCACAGAATAACCAGAAGGAAGACATCTGTAAGAATAGATCTAGATATCCAACTATTTGTCCGCTTTGACAGAGATCTTCTATTAGATGAGTCTTCATCAAGAGACGGAGCATACTCGAAGGAAGGATTCCTTCTTTCTGCAGAGCGGGTCTTCTAGATTATTCCCACAGAATAACCAGAAGGAAGACATCTGTAAGAATAGATCTAGATATCCGACTATTTGTTCGCTTTGACAGAGATCTTCTATTAGAAGAGTCTTCATCAAGGGACAGAGCATACTCGGAGGAAGAATTCCTTCTTTCTGCAGAGCAGGTCTTCTAGATTATTCCCACAGAATAACCAGAAGGAAGACATCTGTAATGAATAGATCTAGATATCCGACTATTTGTCCGCTTTGACAGAGATCTTCTATTAGAAGAGTCTTCATCAAGGGACAGAGCATACTCGAAGGAAGAATTCCTTCTTTCTGCAGAGCCGTTTTTCTACATTATTCCCACAGAATAACCAGAGGGAAGACATCTACAGGAATAGATCTAGATATCCGACTATTTGTCCGTTTTGACAGAGATCTTCTATTAGAAGAGTCTTCATCAAGAGACGGAGGATACTCGAAGGAAGGATTCCTTCTTTCTGCAGAGCCGGTCTTCTAGATTATTCCCACAGAATAACCAGAAGGAAGACATCTGTAAGAATAGATCTAGATATCCGACTATTTGTTCGCTTTGACAGAGATCTTCTATTAGAAGAGTCTTCATCAAGGGACAGAGCATACTCGAAGGAAGAATTCCTTCTTTCTGCAGAGCTAGTCTTCTAGATTATTCCCACAGAATAACCAGAAGGAAGACATCTGTAAGAATAGATCTAGATATCCGACTATTTGTCCGCTTTGACAGAGATCTTCTATTAGAAGAGTCTTCATCAAGGGACAGAGCATACTCGAAGAAGAATTCCTACTTTCTGCCAGAGCGGTCTTCTAGATTATCCCACAGAATAAAACCCGAAGGAAGACATCTGTAAGAATAGATCTAAATATCCGACTATTTGTCCGCTTTGACAGAGATCTTCTATTAGAAGAGTCTTCATCAAGGGACGAGCATACTTGAAGGAAGGATTCCTTCTTTCTGCAGAGCCGGTCTTCTACATTATTCCCACAGAATAACCAGAAGGAAGACATCTGTAAGAATGGATCTAGAAATCCGACTATTTGTCCGCTTTGACAGAGATCTTCTATTAGATGAGTCTTCATCAAGGGACAGAGCATACTCGAAGGAAGGATTCCTTCTTTCTGCAGAGCCAGTCTTCTAGATTATTCCCACAGACTAACCAGAAGGAAGACATCTGCAGGAATAGATCTAGATATCCGACTATTTGTCCGCTTTGACAGAGATTTTCTATTAGAAGAGTCTTCATCAAGGGACAGAGCATACTCGAAGGAAGGATTCCTTCTTTCTGCAGAGCCAGTCTTCTAGATTATTACCATAGAATAACCAGAAGGAAGACATCTACAGGAATAGATCTAGATATCCGACTATTTGTCCGCTTTGACAGAGATCTTCTATTAGAAGAGTCTTCATCAAGGGACAGAGCATACTCGAAGGAAGCATTCCTTCTTTCTGCAGAGCCGGCCTTCTAGATTATTCCCACAGAATAACCAGAAGGAAGACATCTGTAAGAATAAATCTAGATCTCCGACTATTTGTCCGCTTTGACAGAGATCTTCTATTAGAAGAGTCTTCATCAAGGGACAGAGCATACTCGAAGGAAGAATTCCTAATTTCTGCAGAGCAGGTCTTCTAGATTTTTCCCATAGAATAACCAGAAGGAAGACATCTGTAAGAATAGATCTAGATATCCGACTATTTGTCCGCTTTGACAGAGATCTTCTATTAGAAGAGTCTTCATCAAGGGACAGAGCATAATCGAAGGAAGAATTCCTTCTTTCTGCATAGCCGGTCTTCTAGATTATTCCCACAGAATAACCAGAAGGAAGACATCTGTAAGAATAAATCTAGATATCCGACTATTTGTCCGCTTCGACAGAGATCTTCTATTAGAAGAGTCTTCATCAAGGGACAGAGCATACTTGAAGGAAGAATTCCTTCTTTCTGCAGAGCCGGCCTTCTAGATTATTCCCACAGAATAACCAGAAGGAAGACATCTGTAAGAATAGATCTAGATATCCGACTATTTGTCCGCTTTGACAGAGATCTTCTATTAGAAGAGTCTTCATCAAGGGACAGAGCATACTCGAAGGAAGAATTCCTTCTTTCTGCAGAGCCGGTCTTCTAGATTATTCCCACAGAATAACCAGAAGGGAGACATCTGTAAGAATAGATCTAGATATCCGACTATTTGTCCGCTTTGACAGAGATCTTCTATTAGAAGAGTCTTCATCAAGGGACAGCAGACATACTCGAAGGAAGAATTCCTTCTTTCTGCAGAGCCGGTCCTCTAGATTATTCCCACAGAATAACCAGAAGGAAGACATCTGTAAGAATAGATCTAGATATCCGACTATTTGTCCGCTTTGACAGAGATCTTCTATTAGAAGAGTCTTCATCAAGGGACAGAGCATACTTGAAGGAAGAATTCCTTCTTTCTGCAGAGCCGGCCTTCTAGATTATTCCCACAGAATAACCAGAAGGAAGACATCTGTAAGAATAGATCTAGATATCCGATATCCGACTATTTGTCCGCTTTGACAGAGATCTTCTATTAGAGGAGTCTTCATCAAGGGACAGAGCATACTCGAAGGAAGAATTCCTTCTTTCTGCAGAGCCGGTCTTCTAGATTATTCCCACAGAATAACCAGAAGGAAGACATCTGTAAGAATAGATCTAGATATCCGACTATTTGTCCGCTTTGACAGAGATCTTCTATTAGAAGAGTCTTCATCAAGGGACAGAGCATACTCGAAGGAAGAATTCCTTCTTTCTGCAGAGCCGGTCTTCTAGATTATTCCCACAGAATAACCAGAAGGAAGACATCTGTAAGAATAGATCTAGATATCCGACTATTTGTCCGCTTTGACAGAGATCTTCTATAAGAAGAGTCTTCATCAAGGGACAGAGCATACTCGAAGGAAGAGGTCCCTCTTTCTGCAGAGCCGGTCTTCTAGATTATTCCCACAGAATCATCATCTTGTTTTCCTCTGGTATCTCTCTGGGGTCCTTCTGCGGTCCTTCTGGGGGCCTTCTCGAGGGCTTCTGGCGTGTCTCCAAACAGCTGTTGGCTCTCAAACTGAGAGCTCGTCCTCCAACCTCCGAACAGCGGTTGGCTCTCAAACTGAGAGCTCGTCCTCCAACCTCCGAACAGCTGTTAGCTCTCAAACTGAGAGCTCGTCCTCCAACTTCCAAACAGCTTTTGGCTCTCAAACTGAGAGCTCGTCCTCCAACCTCCGAACAGCTGATGGCTCTCAAACTGAGAGCTCGTCCCCCTTCCTCTGAACAGCTGTTAGCTCTCAAACTGAGAGCTGGTCCTCCTTCCAAGAAGCTGTCTCTCAAACTGAGAGCTGGTCCTCCTTCCTCCAAGCAGCTGTAGGCTATCATCCTCCTCCTGCTCTGATCTCCCTGTGACGAACCATTTACCATTTTCCGAATTCTCTCCTATACCTGCATTCAGTTTTTCACCATCTTTATTTGCCTTCCATTAGGGTTATTTTATCGCAGATTCTACGAAGTTCGTCGATCACTTCATCCAGAACACTGTTTACAGACGAATTATTTGAGTATCTTTCGACGGTATGCAGTTCATTCGAACATTTCCCACTCGTGTATTTTTCTCCTCGAGTTTTCGTCTTCGGAAATTTGTCAGTTGTAGTAGACTTCGCGCCTAAATTAACCTCCTCTTCACTGACGTCCTCCGTTCTTGTGTTTTGTAATGATTCATGAGCTCTGAAGAAGTCCTCGCTCATGTCCTGAGCTGTGTCTTTCTCCCGTCTCTGTGTTTGGGTGTCGACTGATCTGTGGTTTATATCCTGAAGCTTTTCTTGGAGTCTCGAATCCTTTTCCTGTTCGTCCTTCCTGTCTTGGAAGCCCTGTCGTCTTCGAGACTCTCGATCGAATTCTTCTTTCTCTCTGGTGAAGGCATCAATGTCTAGCCTCAGCTTCTCCTGGGCCATAATGAGGTCCTCTTTTTCCTTCATCACGTCTCCTCTTATTTTTATGAGGTGGGTAGCGAAGAGCCTCTTCTCATTCTGCAGGGCCTCCCTCTCCAATTTCATGTCCTGGAGGAACCTCTCTTGATTCCTGAGAAGGTTCTCTTTCTCTCTTCTCAGCTCTTCTCTCCAGTCGACGAGTTCTTTGCAGAAGGTTTCCTTCTCTTTCTGGAGGGCTTCCCTATCCAAATCCACGGCCCTCCTTTGAGCGAGTTCCGTCTCAAAGGCGGCCTTCTCTTTATGGAACTGCTGTCGCACTAAGTCGAGCTCTGACTTTTCCTGGTGGAAGCGTTCCCTTTCTGCATCGAGAGCACGTCTCTCATTCAGTAAATGCTCTCTCGCTTCGTCGTTCCTTTTCATCTCGTCATTGAGGGCATTCTTATCCTCTTGCAATTTCTGCCGGAGATGCTGTTCGACGATGATGGCAAGAGAGGGTTCGCCCTCATAGAGGCTGATGATTGTATCACTACTACTTGTCCTGGGAGTCTCTCGATCTCTGGACTCTCCTCTCTGCTGTCTTTCTGTGGAAAGCTCCTGCGACGACCATTCTCCGGTTCTCTCTAGGGAAACAGAGGACGAATATTCGTAATGGGCGGACTCATCATAAGAGGACGAATATTCGTCTCTGTCTCCTGAAAAGTCTTCAAACCCATAATGGGGCGAACTTTCACGAGAAGACGAATATTCGCCTCTGTCGTCTGGAATATCTTCAAATCCATATGAGGATAAATATTCTACGACGCTTTCCGTTCCCTGAATGGTGCTCTCTTGTCCATAAGTTCCATATTCCCATGGATTCTGGCACCAACAGTTTTGCACCTTTTTTAGAAGGAACTCGATGTCTCCTACTTTTGCTCGCTGGAGGAGCCACATGTGGTTCTCCAAGTGTCCTCTCAGCGTGAAGTCGTTTCCTTCGTTTAACTGTTCTGACAATTTCTTCATTAGATTATTCATTTCTTTCAGAACGTTCTTCCAACTCATCATCCAAAAGTGCGGCTTCTTCTCCCGATCTTCCTTGAATTTCTTGGGCAGTGCAGCTTGACACGAGCATATTTTTATGCTCTTGATCACAGCTTTGAGCTCAGGTGCTGCTGCCCTCTCGAGGTCCCGGATGTGATGTTCCAGGTGATCTATCATCGTGAGATTTGCAGAGATTGGCTCCTTCCTTTCTATCCGGATCATCAGATCGTAGATTAACTCGTCCTTCTGTTTTCTCACCTTCTTCCATTTCTTCTTCTTTGGTCCTTCGAAGGCTTGACATTGGCAGTTCTTGGTCTCTGCTATGACTGCTGCCATCGCGCCTCTTCCAGCCAGAAGGAGGTCCAGTATGTGACCATCCAGGTGATATATAATGGAGAGGTTCTCCTCCGCTGGATCAATGCCTTCAACTTGTAAATACAGCGCATCCAATAAACGTTTCCGTTTTGCCAGCAACTTTTTTAGCTTCCTCCGGCCAAGACGCGGCTTTTCTTGTTCCTCCGGACCTAACGGTTGACAGCGGCACTGCTTGACTTTCGTAATCACCTTTTCCAAATGGTCTTTTGTGGCCGCTTCAAGTTCATAGACGTGTTTGTCTAAGTGGTTCATAAAAGAGATATTTTCAGAGACTGGATACAAATTCTCCATCTGGTCCAACAACGCAAAGACCAGTTCGTCCCTTTCTTCCTGTACCTCCTGCCACATCCTCGGCCTAACAGGTGGTTTGGCTGCCTTCCGTTTAATGTGTTCTGGGGGGCTCTCTTTGAAAGGTGCTCTTTGAGCCCTCCGTTCATCGTGCCTTTTAGGCTTTTTGGTAGGAGGTGGTCTTCGAGCCCTCCGTTCATCGTGTCCTCTGGGCTTCTGGGTAGCTGGTGGTCTTCGAGCCCTCCGTTTCATCATGTCCTCTTGGGGCTTCTGGGTAGCTGGTGGTCTTCGAGCCCTCCGTTCATCGTGTCCTCTGGGCTTCTGGGTAGCTGGTGGTCTTCGAGCCCTCCGTTCATCGTGTCCTCTGGGCTTCTGGGTAGCTGGTGGACTTCGAGCCCTCTGTTCTTCGCGTCCTCTGGGCTTCTTGGCAGCAGGCTGTTCTTTCTGGGTTCGTCGCACTGGTTGTTGATGCTCAGCCTTCCGTTTTACTTGCTCTTTTCGTTTTTTTCCAACACGAGAGTCCATCGCTCCTTTGGACTTCTGCATCCTCTTGATGAGATCAACCAGCTGGAGCATTGTCCTCCCGCGTTGCGCTGTCTTCTTCGCACGCTGTCCTTCTGATGTAATAAATCCATATCCCCGATCTTCCACAGACCTGGGGCCAAGTAAAGAAGCCTCGTATCCGAGGCGATCAAAACACATACATGTTCCTGCTAGGAACATCCACAAAGCAATACACATAATAAAATTCATTTTTGGTTTGTTTTGCAATATCAAGCAGCAACCTGTCACTTGGCCTAGTCTTGGAAAATGCCGTGGAGTCTCAGAACTCTCTCCTTTCCTTCCCGGATTCTCGGAGACTGAAAGAATCCGGGAATGGAGTCCTGGGGAAGTCCGTCTGCTGCTAAGCCACAAACGCAAATTTATAGCAGAATACAGTAAAGTAGTAATTATTTTCTCTATATGGTTTTTTTCAAATTTTCACATTTTTTCCAATATATGACAAGAAAACGCCATCAGGTTACTATTATTATTATTATTATTATTATTATATTATTATTATTATTATTATTATGATGATGATGATGATGATGATGATGATGATGATGATGATGATGATGATGATGTAGTAGAAAAAGATACGATAATAAATCAATTTAAAAAACTCAGAGAGAGAGAGAGAGAAAGAACTGGTACACACAAAAGGACAGTTTATTCATTTAGTTTTACTGTTCTTGCCTTCATTCAACCACTGGTCCAGTGAAGTTTAATAATACAAACAATAACTGTTAAAATAAAAATAATTTTAAAATTATAACAATAAGTACAATTAGTAAACTATAATAATAAATAAGTTTCAAAATATAAATAATATATATGAAAATAGAAATAAAAAATAAGAATAATAAAGTAATATTTTTAATGATAAAAATGAAAAAATAATAAAAATAGAGGTAAGAATAAATACAAATAAATAATAATATTCAATTAAAATAAATAAATAAGTAAATAAATAATAATTATATAAAACGAATAAAAAATAAGTTAATAAAAACAATAAAAATAAAAATAAAAATAAAAAAATTGTATAAACAACAAAAATGAAAAAAACTACAATAAAATAAAATAAAATATATGTATATCACAATGAATGAATAATAAATAAATAGATAAATAAAAGTATATACAAATGAATAAAAAAGTAAATAAATAAAAAATAAGCATATAGAAGAATGAATAAACAAAAAATAAATAAATAAATAAATAAATAAAAATAAATGAATAAAACGATAAATAAACATAAATAGATACGTAAATAAATTAAGAAAATAAATAAAATAGATAAAAAATAAATAGATATATAAATAAATAGAAAAAGATAAAAATAAATAAATAAATAAAAATAAACGAAATAAAATAAAATGAATAAAAATTAATAAAAAAATGAAAAACAGATATATGAATATAAATAAAAATAAATAAACAAATAAAATAAAAAATAATTAGTGAAAAAAATTAATAAATAAATAAATAAAATAAAAATAAATAAATAATAAAATAAATAAAAGAAACAAATAAAGGAATAAAATAAATAAATAAATGAATAAAAATAAAACAATACTAGATAAAATAAATGAATATATAAAAATAAATAAATTATTAAAAAATGAATATATATTGAAAAATAAAAAATAAACATAAATAAAAAACAAATAAATACATAAATAAATAAAAAAATAAAAGAAGAGAAAATAAAAATGAATGTATATAAAATATAAGTAGAAATAAATAAAAAGATAAATGAATAAAAAATAAATAAATAAAAAATAATTAATAAAAAAAGTAATTATTAACACTTAATAAATAAAAATATATAAAGAAAAAAATAAATTAATAAATAAATAGAAATAAATAAGTAAAAAAAATAGAAATAAATATATAAACTACAAATAAATAAATATATAAATATTAAAAAAAAACAAAAACAATAAATAAAAAATGAATATGAAAGAATGAAAATAATAAAAAAAATTAATAAAAATAAATATATACATAAAAATAAATAAATAAATAAAAAGAAATAAATATATAATTAATCAAATAATTAATTAAATAACTAAAAATAAATAAAAAATAGTGAAAAATAAATACATAAAAATAAATAAATAAGGACGAATAAATAAATAAGTAAAAAAATAAAAAAATAAATAAATAAATAAAAGATAAATAAATAAGGAAAATAAATAAGATGAAAAAAACATATATAAATAAAAGCAAATAAATAAATTAAAAAAATGAAAAAATAAATAATAATAAACATATATAAAAATAAATGGAAATAAATAAATAAAAATAAAAATAAAAATAAATAAAATAATTTAATTAATTAATATAAATATAAAAAGAAATATTAATACATGAATAAAAAATATATGAAAATAAATTATATATATGATAATATATAAAATAAAAAAATAAAATAAAATAAAATAAATATATAAATTAAATATGATGAAAATAATTAGGAACTTTTATGCTCGGCCTTCCGTCGTTTTCACAGACACACACACACACACGAACTTCGGCACATTTACCGAAACTGCGGGAAATAAGGAAAGCCAAAAGGAATCTCGGTGCGTGGGAAGAGAATTTCACGAATATTGAACAAGTCCACGTAAGCATTTCCTGTAAGGAAGCTAATAATAATAATAATAATAATAATAATAATAATAATAATAATAATAATAATAATAATAATAATAATAGGTCGTCAATGGACTGGTTAAGTTAAGCAACATTGGGGCTGGTCAGTCGTTGGATGGGTGACCGCTCTCCTCGGCGTTAATTCCTTGGGAAAGGATCTTTACCATAATTTCCTCAGTCTACTCAGCTGTAAATGAGTACCTATCCCTGATGGGATATGGTCCAGCTATGGGTTTAATAGCAAAACTCAGCAATAATGGAAAGAAATGAAGGAATAAACGACAACGACGTAAATGGAACCTCTGGCAACAGAGGAGCTTCGTCCGGCAGCCAGGTATTCAACCCAATTGAAGGGGAAGACGGTCAGGTACTTGGAGGTCGTCATCCAGCAACTGACCACCACAACGACACTAACCAACAGCCTGAGATTGGAGCTACAGAAGCAAACCAAAGGAAGAAATGGACAAGAGAAGAAAATAAGGAGATATGGAGATGCTACATCAGAAGCAACCCGACGGAGAGAGGATATAGAAGAAGGTTGGTTAACATCTGGAATGAGAGGAATAACACCCCCCAAACAGAGCAGAGGCTGGCAGACCAAGTAAGGAACATAAAGAAAAAGAACTGGCTCTCCCCAACAGAAAGAGAAGAACTGGAAAGGGAAATGTCACACGACAACGAATTACACGAAGACGAACTGAGAGACGATGCCACAGAAGACGACAGGGACGATGAGGTATCAAACAACGACACACGAAGAAACACTGACGAAGTAACAGAGAGGACGGAATGGGTAGAAAAGATTAGACAATGGATGCAGCCAGATACAGAGAGAACAAAGATCCCCTCCATGAAAGCCTACAACACCAAGAAATTAAAGGAGAAAACAAGTGAGGTCAATTAAATAATGGGCATAATACATACCACCAGTATCACAGAAACAAATAACTTGGCATATGCAGGAGCAAGATTAGTAGCAGAACTGATGGGGATTCGGACACCAACACCACCAGCACAACAAACCCAACAGAAACCAAAACAGCAACCTCTTTGGAAAAGGCGCCTGGAAAAGCAAATCATGGTGATGAGATCTGAATTGAGTAAACTGAAAGAGATGGCAGAAAAAAGGCTATGAAGCAAGAAAACAAGGGAGGAACTGAACGGGAAATACAAAGTACAAGAGAGGGGACTAAACAACACAATAGAAGATGTAAAACAGAGGCTTAAGGCCAAAGCACATAAGATCCAACGGTACATGAACAGGAATAAGGGATACCAACAGAACAAACTATTCGGAACCAACCAGAAAAGACTATACAGCCAACTAAGAGGGGAAGACAACCATCGAGAAATTCCTGAAGCCGAACCAAGTAAGACACTCTGGGAAAACATATGGAGCAATCCGGTATCACACAACAAACATGCAACATGGCTCCAGGAAGTCAAGGAAGAAGAAACAGGGAGAATAAAACAAAGATTCACAGAGATCACGACAGACATAGTCAGACACCAACTAAAGAAAATGCCAAACTGGAAAGCCCCAGGTCCCAATGAAGTCCATGGATACTGGCTCAAAAAATTCAAGTCCCTACACCCACAAATAGCAGAACAACTCCAGCATTGTATCTCAAATCACCATGCACCCAAATGGATGACCACAGGAAGAACATCCTTAGTACAAAAAGACAAGAATAAGGGAAATATAGCCAGTAACTACAGGCCTATCACCTGCCTACCAATAATGTGGAAGTTACTAACAGGTATCATCAGTGAAAGGCTATACAATTACCTAGAGGGAGACAAACACCATCCCCACCAACAGGAAGGCCTGCAGAAGGAAGTGTAGGGGCACAAAAGACCAGCTCCTGATAGACAAAATGTAATGAACAAGAACAGTAGAAGAAGGAAAACCAACCTAAGCATGGCATGGATAGACTATAAGAAAGCCTTCGACATGATACCACACACATGGCTAATAGAATGCCTGAAAATATATGGGGCAGAGGAAAACACCATCCCTCTGGAATAAGACTAGCAGAGGTTAATATCAGGAGAGGGATCTTCCAGGGCGACTCACTGTCCCCACTACTCTTCGTAGTAGCCATGATTCCCATGACAAAAGTACTACAAAAGATGGATGCCGGATACCAACTCAAGAAAAGAGGCAACAGAATCAACCATCTGATGTTCATGGACGACATCAAGCTGTATGGTAAGAGCATCAAGGAAATAGATACCCTAATCCAGACTGTAAGGATTGTATCTGGGGACATCAGGATGGAGTTTGGAATAGAAAAATGCGCCTTAGTCAACATACAAAAGGGCAAAGTAACGAGAACTGAAGGGATAAAGCTACCAGATGGGAGCAACATCAAACACATAGATGAGACAGGATACAAATACCTGGGAATAATGGAAGGAGGGGATATAAAACACCAAGAGATGAAGGACACGATCAGGAAAGAATATATGCAGAGACTCAAAGCGATACTCAAGTCAGAACTCAACGCCGGAAGTATGATAAAAGCCATAAACACATGGGCAGTGCCAGTAATCAGATACAGCGCAGGAATAGTGGAATGGACGAAGGCAGAACTCCGCAGCATAGATCAGAAAACCAGGAAACATATGACAATACACAAAGCACTACACCAGACTATACGTAACACGGACAGACTATACATAACACGAAAGGAAGGAGGGAGAGGACTACTAAGTATAGAGGACTGCGTCAACATCGAAAACAGAGCACTGGGGCAATATCTGAAAACCAGTGAAGACGAGTGGCTAAAGAGTGAATGGGAAGAAGGACTAATAAAAGTAGACGAAGACCCAGAAATATACGGAGACAGGAGAATGACAGACAGAACAGAGGACTAGCACAACCAGCCAATGCACGGACAATACATGAGACAGACTAAAGAACTAGCCAGCGATAACACATGGCAATGGCTTCAGAGGGGAGAGCTAAAGAAGGAAACTGAAGGAATGATAACAGCGGCACAAGATCAGGCCCTAAGAACCAGATATGTTCAGAGAACGATAGATGGAAATAACATCTCTCCCATATGTAGGAAGTGCAATACGAAAAATGAAACCATAAACCACATAGCAAGCGAATGCCCGGCACTTGCACAGAACCAGTACAAAAAGAGGCATGATTCAGTGGCAAAAGCCCTCCACTGGAGCCTGTGCAAGAAACATCAGCTACCTTGCAGTAATAAGTGGTACTAGCACCAACCTGAGGGAGTGATAGAAAACGATCAGGCAAAGATCCTCTGGGACTATGGTATCAGAACGGATAGGGTGATACGTGCAAATAGACCAGACGTGACGTTGATTGACAAAGTCATGAAGAAAGTATCTCTCATTGATGTCGCAATGCCATGGGACACCAGAGTTGAAGAGAAAGAGAGGGAAAAAATGGATAAGTATCAAGATCTGAAAATAGAAATAAGAAGGATATGGGATATGCCAGTGGAAATCGTACCCATAATCATAGGAACACTAGGCACGATCCCAAGATCCCTGAAAAGGAATCTAGAAAAACTAGACGCTGAAGTAGCTCCAGGACTCATGCAGAAGAGTGTGATCCTAGAAATGGCGCACATAGTAAGAAAAGTGATGGACTCCTAAGGAGGCAGGATGCAACCCGGAACCCCACACTATAAATACCACCCAGTCGAATTGGAGGACTGTGATAAACCAAAAAAAAAATAAATAAATAAAAAATAGATAAATAAAGAAATAAATAAAGAAATAAATAATAATAATAATAATAATAATAATAATAATAATAATAATAATAATATAGCCTCCTATTCTGCTCATTTGCATGCACTGCGATTACGCTTTGTGAAATGTTTGGCGTTATTGCCGTAGAATTGTGCAACCCTCGAATTTGGTAAACTTCTCACAGCGAATCATTCATGCTCTTTAAAACCTCCATCAAACCATCAATAGCCCGAACGTAGCCGTCCCTAACAGTAATGAGGTATTTGTTTCTCAGTTGATTAAAATATATACTCGACAAGGCTTATTATTATTATTATCATTATTATTATTATTATTATTATTATTATTATTATTATTATTATTATTATTATTATTATTATTTTGGTAAAAGACCCTCTTTTAGGCAAATTCTTTTAAAGAGAATGGCAGAATCAAGCGAGTTGATTTTATATATTGTATATATATAAAACAACTCGCTTAATTCTGCCATTCTCTTTATTCTTATTATTATTATTTTATTATTATTATTATTATTATTATTATTATTATTATTATTATTATTATTATTCAGTAGATGAAACCTATTCATGTAGAACAAGCCCACGGGGCCATTGACTGTAAATTCAAGCTAACAAAGAATATTATGGTGTTCATTAGGAAGAAGTAGGAGGAGGTAAAGGGAAATACAGAAAGAAGAGATTCCACTTAATAAAAAAAGAAAAATAATTAAATTAAGGAAGAAGTAAGAGGAAGTAAAGGGAAATACATAAAGAAGATATCCCACTTAATAAAAAAGCAAAAAATAAATTAAGGAAGAAGTAAGAGGAAGTAAAGGGAAATGAAGAAAGAAGAGATCCCACTTAATAACAAAAAATTACAAATTAAGGAAGAAGTAAGAGAGAGTAAAGGGAAATACAGAGAGAAGAGATACTACTTATTAAGAAAGAAAGAAATAAATGAATGACTTCATAAACTGGTATAAAATGCATTAAAAAGGATATAAAACAAAACAAAAATACCGAAGCCGAAAATTGGCTGGGGAAAAAATAAAAAATAAAAAGCCTTCGCACCTAACGAGACAATCATACGCACGCCACACCGCTCTCGTTTCTCCACTTTATATTCGCTTCGAAGAAGATAAACAGCTCCTTTGATGTTTAGAAAGCAAAGCTAATTAACAATAAATACCAATTACTTCCAGAACGCTGGAGTTCATGATTAGAATTGGCTTGATTCGGAAATTAGAGAACAAGGTTTCTTTTTTTCCTTTTTTTTTCTTTTAGAATCTCGCCAGTTGGCCTTTTGTTGTTTCCTACCATTAATTGCTCCGTTTTTTTAACATTTTTTCCTTTTCAGATATCACTTTATGGTTCATTTACTTAGTCTTCTCTCTTTATTAACGTTTTTTGGAATGCATATCAGCGTTCATATTCTGGATATCAGTTGAGCTCATACACATCTTCAGTGTATGTTGGTGTTCAGACTGAGAATACACATTTAATGTTGAGTAGAATCACAAATAAGGCACAGAGAGTATAAACTTTAACAAACACGAAATTCGCCGCCGGGAGAAATCATCGATGATCAAAGTAATTCGGGGAAGAGGTAAAAAGCACTGGTTGAAGTTAATTAATTAATAATAACTAATGTCTTTCCATCGATATCTTTAGTTTCATCCACTGTGAATTCTCTTGACGAGAACATCAAAGAAAACTACTTGCTGTACGAGAAGACTCCATTTTCATTCTCCTTGATTAGATTTGTAGCGGAATTCATAATATGTATCAAAGTCAGCAATATTAAAGTAACGTTAAGAAATCTTGTAACTTGACGTGGATTTTTAAATGTGCGTCGTTATTTGTCAATCATTTTTTTGCTACTTCATTTTGGCGACTAGATTTCAAATGAGTGAGAGATCGTTTCTGGCGAGGGGGGGTGGGGGGAGGGGAGTTTGGGGTGGTGGGGAGTAGGGCATCAGTTCATAAAAAAATTTTAATTCGATGCGATATACATTTTTGACCCCATAATGATACACTCAGAGGTAATCAGGGACAAGTTCATCTTCAGGAGTGCCCCCGCTGAAGCCGAGTATGTCTGCCTTCCTTGAAAAGGCTGCTTCTCTCTCTCTCTCTCTCCCACTCGCTCCCCTCGACCAGGAGGCGTCCTTCATTTACCCCTATTGCTCTTGTTGCTCTCTCGGGTGACTTGAAAGGAGCCTCCCGAAAACCGGACCAACTCTTCCTCACTCACCTCCAATCTCCTCTCTTGACAAGACTTTCAATTTAATTCCTCCCCCTCCCCTCCCCTCCCTTCGTTCTCATCTTGCTGCTGGTCTCTCTCCCCCTTCCTCCTCCTCCTCCTCCTCCACTCTCTCTCTCTCTCTCGTCTTCGCCTCCTCCTTCGTCGTCGTCGTCGTCGCAGCCCATCCCTCACTTCTTTCCCCCTGAGTTCCTCCTCTCTCCAGCTCGAATCAGGGAGTCTTTTCACTCAGTTCAGTCCACCGTGTGATCCGAGTTTCCGAAGGCTCGAGTCCGGGTCGTTAATAACTCTTTTGCCTCACTCGAGAGGTATCTCGAGCGCGCTTCGAGACTGATGCTCGGGTTTTCTGAGTAGGTGTCTGCCGCGTCGGTTTCCCCCCTCCTTCTGGAGATGTTTATGTATTTATTTACATATCGGGGGGTTGGGGGGGTGGGGGGTAAGTTTCCGGTGAATGAAGAGGCACGCTGGCAGACAGGTAGGCTGGCAGGCAGGCCCCGTTGGTGTGGGAGTACTTGAATGGCGCGAGTTTACTTCTGTTTTATTTTTCCAAGAAAAATAAAAAAAAATGTATTATGAATAGATCGAATGGGAGGAATACAGACATCATAACCGCAGTGTGGAAATGATTGACAGTCTGTGGAAGAAAGTGTTTGAGGATAGAAGTATCAACAATAAACAAAAGTAGAGAGAGGTTTTCGTCATTTTCATTATCTGCCTTGTTATTTTAGGACTAGGATTCGCCGCGGACCGTTCATCCCCTGAAGGTGAAGCCCTTAAGATTTATTAGGTCTGTGTATCATAATTCATCCTGTTATGTGAAACAGGGTAGGATAACATCAAAACGGACTCAGGATTTTTGATGAAATATATATTGTTTTTCAGCAAGAATATAATGATAGCTCCTAAGCAGAACTTGTTTTTTTTTTCTTCTTATTTACTTCAAGTCTGGGCCTTAACAGTTAAATTATATAAATTGATATCGTTAAAGATACAAGCGCCTAGTTCCATCGAACAGGAGACTTTTATAAAGCTTTACAAGTTGATCTGGTTAGGCTTATTGAATTTAATCCAGTTATGCGTTCTACAAGACAACCAACGTTGATACAGAGAGAGAGATGGTAGCAGAATTTAATTTACTAAAGGAAGCCCTAACCTTGATGTAAGGGCCAGAGTCTTCTTTCATTATTAGGAGAAATATCGACAGATCCATCAGAGTGGAAGAGCTTTGTCGGCGATGGACCACTTTTCTTTGCCTTTGGGAAAGAAAAAATGAGGGTATTAGAGTTCCCAAAAGCATGCGGAACCTTTCTTCATCAAAATAACGAAGCTCAACACATGGCACCGAATTGATGCAGCCCTTCGGCCCCTACCTGCAACCCCTTTCATTCCTTTTACTTGTACCTCCGTTCATATTCGCTTTTTTCCGTCTTACTTTCCACCCTCTCCTGACAATAACTTACACCTAAGGGAATAACTTATACCTTACGAAATAAGCGCCTCCGTGGCGTGGTCGGTTTGGTCTTGGCCTGCGACCTCGGTGGCCGCGAGTTCGATTCTCGGGCATTCCATTGAAGGGGTCAGATATGTGTATTTCTGGTGATGGAAGTTCATTCTCGACGTAGTTCGGAAGTCACGTAAAGCCGTTGATCCCGTTGCTGAATAACCACTAGTTCCATGCAATGTAAAAATGCCATACAAACCAAAACTCCTAAGGGAATAACTTACACCTAAGGGAATTATAATTGATTAGTGCCTCATTACCAGTGGGATTCGAACTCCTGCGTAATTCAGAAACACACTGTACAGTGATTTTCGACCTCTGAGCCGCATAAAGACATATAAATTGATATCGACTCTACTGTACGTATACCTGCCGAATTGAGGTTTTGTACCCAAAGCCGATATTAACCTACCTGTACTGTGGTAACTGACTATTAAGTGGCTAATTATGAATTTTTGTCACATTCACCGAGACATTTTTCACATTCACAAATGTATATATATATATATGTATATATATATATATATATATATATATATATATATATATATATTTGTGTGTGTGTGTGTGTGTGTGTGTGTGTGTGTGTGTGGAAAGGCCAAGACGCTACCACACATGTATGGACGTGTACCCATGTGGAGTTGAGTTGCTATCCTCTCTTTCGTTTCGTACCAAAGCATTCCTTCCCATACAAAGGGCTTCACCCATACATAAGGGAAGACGTCTTATTGTACCCCTTAATTTACAAGTATATCAACTTCTCCTTAGTAGCTCCCTAGGACTTGCAGAAGTTATGTTATTAGTTCCGAAAGTATTCCTTCAGGGACATAAATACCAGTAGACTGTGTAGGTAGTCTCCTGTGACTTAAAGATGAAAAGACCGTGCATAAACATTATTTGTGTGACGTACCCTTCAGTAAATTTATAATAATTACTTAAGCGACGAATAATTTTACTTACAAGAGCTCCGTAAGGGGGATAGTGCCGCCAGTGCACCTCATGAGGTGCAACCTTCTTCATTCCTTTTACTGTACCTTAGGTCATATTCTCTTTCTTCCATCTTACTGCCCACCCTCTCGTAACTCATAGTGTAACTGTGAGGTTTTCATCCTGTTACACCTTTCAAACCTTTTCACTGTCAATTTCCTTTTCAGCGCTGAGTGACCTGAGTTGCCCCAGTGCTTGGCATGGATGCCTAAAAATCTATAAAAGTCAAAAAGTTCAGTTCTAACCTAGAAGAGGGTTACTTCTCCTGAAGGTAAAACGCAATATCCCTTATGGTATATGTGAAGGCGTGAATGAAGTGGGAGCTGTTTCCAGCATTATGCACTGGGAGGGGGAAAAGTCACGGAGCCCCGGTGTAATTAAGTTTGGAAATCCGAAAACTCTCCGGGATCTTTTGCGACACAGTCCGTTTTTTTACATGATTTTGATTACAGGCCTCTTCTCTTTGCCGTCTGTTTCAAATTCATCATTCGCGCATTTTATTATTCTTTTTTTTTTCAAAGGCTCAGTATTCTTGCTCTTTTAATTCCGCCGGCGAAAAATGAAGAAAACCATGATAACGTTTTTACAGGAAGCTTTAAAAAAAAAACGGCATGCGAATAATTCCGGGAAGAGCACAGCTTGTGATGCATACAAGTGCTCGAGTAATGAAGCTCATGCCTAATTGGAATGCTCAAATGAGAACACATTTAATTAAGAATGAAATGAAGCCGAACGCCCCATTTTTCTCTCTCCTCTGACTGAATACCATCGGGGTCTTCTTCATACCTGAAGTTCGAATGTGAAATGGAAGAACATTTCATTAATTTCGTTATTGCAATTCCTCTCTCTCTCTCTCTCTTATCTCTCTCTCTCTCTCACTCTCTCTTCTCTCTCTCTCTCTCTCTCTCTCTGCTCCTAGAAATAAGTGAGCACACGATGTCCCCTCGGATGGACTCTCAAGTCTTTGAGACACCCTGATCCTTGCGACTCTCTCTCTCTCTCTCTCTCTCTCTCTCTCTCTCTCTCATCTCTCTCTCTCATATATCTGTATATATATATATATATATTATATATATATATATATATATATATATATATATATATATATATATATATGTATATATATATATATATATAATATATATATATATAATATAATATATAATATATTATACATATAAAGCAAGAGAGAGACAAGAACAGAGGACGATGATGATGATGAGAGGAAGCGACACAGCAGTAACAGCAATAGCAGCAGCAACAGCATCACCATCGCCGTCACCAACTGCCCCACGAGAAGAAGAGACGAATCGTTCCTTATTAGGTATTCCATTTCGGAACGACGACGACGGGACGAGAGCGTCCGCAAAACTGATCTGAAGAGAGCGAATTCTTGTTCCGTTTCTAGTGCATTAGAGCCTCACACCAAACTCCACTAGGGATGCAAAGCGTTTCTCACCCACCCCCTAAACCCCATCCCATATTCACTCCCTACGCCCTACTCCCCTCACACACTTCACCACCTCACCCCAACTATCTTCACCTCCAAGTCCTTCTTCCTCCTCGTCCTCCTACCTCCTCCTCCTCCTCCTTCCCCTCTACGCCCTGAGGGCACCGCCAGCCGCCTTTTCCCTCGTCCTCCGCCGACGTTTTCACCCAAAACGCCTCTCGGTTCCCCACGACGAAGGTGGAAATTGGCCAGTACAAAAGTGGGTCCGGGAGGAAACCTTGGTCTCGTCCCGCGTTGGAGACCTCCCCCACCCCAGCCCCCCCCCCCCCCCCACCCTCACCCCTGCGGTATTTTATTGAATATCTGAAAGGTAAGTGATGTTACGCTGGGAGGTGAAAAAAAAAAAGTTTAAGTTTGCTATTGTATTTGGTTTTATGCCTTCTTCTCTCGTTGTACGTCATTTCCCGTTAAGTGCATTCGTGGTGCAAGTCTTTTTTTTTTCTTTCTTTCTTTTTTTTATCGTTCCAGGTCATCTTCTCGATCGTTAAACTTATTTTGTAATTGCCAGTATTCCTTTGTTTTCTTGTACTTCAGGCCCTTTTAATGTATAAGTATTCCTCCTGAAAGATTTAGATTCAACGTGAAATCTTACTTTGCATTTGAAAGGTCAACTATATGTATTGTCTTTGTTTTAAAATACCCTCAAGATAGTGGCATTATTTGAAAAAAAAAACGCTGGTCATTGTCTATCCTTCTTTCTTTTAAAAGATTTCGTTTTTTTAAGGTTACAAGAGATATTTCTTATGAAATATAGAAAAGCCAGACGCCCTTCTGAATGAGTGCTTTCTGATGTAAGAAATAAAATCCGTCTCAGAAAGTAAACCACGACAGAGCATGGAACCAGAATCACTGCATTAAAAACTAGTTATTGACAATATCTTTTCATAATAGTGAATGAAAAGCGCATCTCATACGGCCCAAACAGCTCATGAAACCAGATACGAGGAACCAGATGCTCATTGCTTTTAGTTTTCTGTAGAAGAGAACTATTGGGATGGTTTTGTCTGTCCGTCCGCACTTTTTCTGTCCGTCCTCAGATCTTAAAAACTACTGAGGCTAGAGGGCTGCAAATTGGTATGTTGATCATCCACCTTCCAATCACCAAACATACCAAATTACTGCCCTCTAGCCTTAGAGGTTTTTATTTTATTTCAGGTTAAAGTTAGCCATGATCGTGCCAACAACACAGGCCACCACAGGACCGTAGCAGAAAGTTCCATGGACCGCTGCTGGGAGTTTCATGGGCAGTGGTTGAGAGTTTTATACATTATCATACGCTGCACAGAAAATTCGATTTTTTCCTTGTTTGATAATGTTTTGAACCAGATGTTCATAATTGTAAGTCACTCCTCCCCCCGAGTTCTTCTCGACAAATGGAAGGAGGTCCACTTGATTGCATCATGATATAGCAATCGCAAGACAGTCTCCTCAGCCAGTCTTTTGCATAGCTTTGAATTATAGCTGAGGTCGAACAATCTTGAAATGTGAAGGAGAGGGAACTTTGATTGGAAACTATTTCTTTTTCGAGGCGTTAAGAATTTTGTCGCGCATTTTAAAACACTCTTTTCTCGTCTAGTTTATTTTTCAGTTCTTGCTCCAAGTACCTATAGGTGAAATTCAAGACCTACTAGGCTCTTCAATCGGACTGAAGAGAACTCAATCATATGAGTACACGTGTGACTCTTCCTCGTTAATTTTCACGCTCAGTTGGAGTGGAATTAGCCTCCAAAAGGAAATGAAAATTGAATTCATTTCGATACCGGCGATCAGAGGCACGTACGTACACACACACACACATACAGAAATGTGTGTGTACCACTTATATATGTACATATTTTAATGATTTAGTGAGTTGAGCTAATATATTTATATTTATTTTTATTTAATGCGTGGAATTAGAGTCTTAAAATAATTACAGTAATGATGTCTAGGTAGCAGTGGTACATATTGTACCCCGAATTTGTGGTTATATATTATGTATCCACAAATCTCTCTCTCTCTCTCTCTCTCTCTCTCTCTCTCTCTCTCTCTCTCTCTCTCTCTCTCTCATTAGATTTAGGGAATTTTCTTCTCGCAGAAGAAATCATTCTCATTTGCACCGATATTCGTTATTTGTATCCGTAAAGATCACAGTAGATGCGATTACAAACAAGGAAATATATTCACTTCAGATATATGATGTATTACATCCTCCCAAGTTTTGGGGAGAGATCTAAGGCCAGCGGTGCAGCAAAGGGTTCCTCCGCCCCGCAGTTTATGGTCCCTCGAATGCTCTTCCCTTACGCCGTAATCAACAGATAATTGTTGTTCTTAGAGACCACGAATAAGAACCGACTCGGGAAAGGCTGCATTGGCCATAAAGTATGATAGTCATATCTTCCGAGATCTCGAGAGCTTTAGGTTACGGGTCTCCAGGATTCAGGCTTTTCATCCCATAAGACCGAAGTCCTTGCAGTTGGTGGAGTCAAGGGGGGAGAGGGATGAGAGGGAGACAGAGAGAGAGAGAGAATGAGACGATGAAGGACAGTTGGCAATAAGAACTCTATGATGAAGATAATGGAGGGAGGGTCCAAATGAGATGTGGCCCCCTGACGGAATCCCTGGGTCCAGGAGCCAGCTTCGGGATGCTCGAATGAGCTTATTTGAGAAGGCTGTGTTCGTAGTATGGCTCAAGTTTGAAATTATTCTTTACTGGTGGATATTTAAGCCTCCCTGTTCGATGGTGTTTATAAGTATATTTATAAGTATATATTACGTATTCAAAAGTTGATGGCACATATATTCATTTTTATTTGGTTGCTTTGCGGTTTTTCATTTCCCTGTTCTTGCGCATTGGTCGTTGGTTGCTGGATCCTGGTTGGATGTAACAGATGCCTCTGCCTGTGACGTATTTAGCACATAGCGTACCCTAAAATAACCTTAAATTAGTCAGAAGAGGAAGGCCAGGCTTTACTATTATACCGGAGTGGGGTTAGGTGGGAAACTGGTGGATTTTCACACTTTTCTGGATGCCGGATTTTCTGCAGAATTAAGACACACAGAAATGTCTCTTGCGTACAAGTGATTTCAATGAAGATTTTATTATAACTTAAGTTTAATGGGATCTTGAATTATATTGTACAGTATGAGATGGTACATGTTGGACGAATAGATTCAGGTCTACACAATAATCAAGTAATCTCAATTTCAGATCTACACAATAATCAAGTAATCTCAGTTTGAGATCTACACAATAATCAAGTAACCTCAGTTTGAGATTAGAGAATAATCAAATAATCTAAGTTTGAGATCTACACGACAATCAAGTAACCTCAGTTTGAGATCTACACAATCATCAAGTAATCTCAGTGACATTTTGTGCATAAATGGCTCATTTACAAAAGGAAACACTTGACGATGAATTTCGGAGTGATATGTTTTTAAACCTTAATAATTCTTATGTGATCTTCCAGATTCTTCTCTTTTTCACTAGTACCAAAGATAGCAAGGTTGTACTGGTAGCATGATCTCAGTTGTCATTCTAAAATAAAGATTATTGTCAACTACCTTCAATAGAAGGTGCGCACATACATACATACACACACACATACATACATCTTGTATGATGATGGGCATTATTAAAATTCACATCCGTTGTTTATATTCATCCCGACGCTTCATAATTCTCACATAATTGCATTTTCAAGGGCTTTAAAATAACATTAAACCAACGTACTGTTACCATAAAATTAGAATGTGAAATTTGGACACACTTAAATATTATGTTTTAATTTGATGGTAATTTTATGTTGTTTTTCCTTTTATGTTGTTTTTTTACCTTTTTTTTTTTTAGAGAATAGATATGAGTAAGGAATGCGAATGTTAATCATACGTGTTGTACATAATGGCTGTGCCGCTGCAAAAGGAATAAATATATATATATATATATTATATATATATATATATATATATATATATATATATATATATATATATATATATATATATATATTATATATGTGTGTGTGTACAAACTTATATAAACACAAACGCACGCACATATACTCTTGATTGTGTGTATGTGTGTTTGTGTGTATATCATATATATATATATATATCTATATATATATATATATATATTATATATATATAAGTCCGGGCGTAATTCTCACGGGCAATTGCCTTTACAGTTCGAAATGAAAAATTCCTCTGATGTGAAATATGCAATATAGTCTGCCTTCGTAATTGATTGAATGACCATATCGTTGATTACAAGGCAAGTATAAAGTATTTGGGAATAAAGCGACTTTTAATATGCTGTCCTATCGAGCTGTATTTTCCAGTAGGGTATTAGTGCCGTCAGTGCACCTCACGCGGTGCACTGTACGCAATACTTGAAGGTATTTGCATAGTCCTTTCGGCCCCTAGCTGCAACCTCTTTCATTCCTTTTACTGTACCGCCGTTCATATTCTCTTTCTTATATCATTCTTTCCATCCTCTCCTAAACAATTGATTCTTAGTGCAACTGAGCAAGGGTCTCCTACTGTTTCACCCTTCAAACCTATAAATGGCAATTTCCGTTTCAGTGCTGAATAACCTCATAGGTCCCGGCGCTTAGCCTTTGACCTATACTCTATTCTCTTTTCTATATATTTCTTATTTTCTCTGTATCGTTCTTACCGGTTGGGTACCGAGAATGGTAAAAATAGTATCACTCACCCACTCCACTGGATTGTTAAACTGTTAAAATATGGAGGAATACACTAAACGCATTTCTCTTATATTTAATGTCATCTGTTGGCTAACCATTTATTGTAAGTGATTTCTGATTTTTGAAGGTGACAGTTATTGAAGGAACCGGTCACTTACAAAGTGTAGAGACGACAACGTTTATCAAGGGTCAACGTCACTAAACTTAGAATAGTTCATAATTCATTTAAAGAACTGAACTTGAATGTAGGTTAATTGATTTCACATCTGTATTATGCAAACTCATTGTTATAATCCCAGTTAGGTTCACATTTCGTCGCCTTTTTTTCATTAAATAAGTCATCAGCTTTATTATTTATTAATAGTAAGCGCTGCTTTGCACTAGATGGTTTAGGCACCTTTTTACTAAATCAATACTGGTACAGGATACAATGTTCATAAATATTTGAGATAATGTTATTATTAGTTATCTCATTCTTTTTTCACGGTTTACAGCGTATGCAGGAAGTTATAGTTCCGCTTACGTTGTTGTTGTTGTTGTTGTTGTTCTGGCTGCTGCTGTTCTTATTGGGGGGGGGGGGGGGGGGTGGCGGTAAGAAAGCCTTATGGAAAAGCCTAAAAAGGCCTGAAAAAAGTGTTTCGTGTTGCGTGAAAGAGAGAGGAATTTTAGGATAGGATATTTATGATATATTTATTCGAATGAAAATGTTTGAAATAAGTGAGGTGCATGTTAAACACTACAGAACAATCATTTCTAATAAAATGTATATTATTTATTTTAATTTTCGTCGGTGAAACAACACAATATTTGACTGTAGATTTTAGCATGCACCCCTAGTAAGCTGGAGGTCGGATCGCGCCTTGTTAACTCTGAATATTAATTTGCAACAAAGAGCTTTCAACATATCGTTTACATCGCCGCTCGAACTAGATGATATTGTAGATTCCAGGCATTGCTTCAGTGCTCTGGAGGTAGGCGACTGCATTTATGATAATTATGTATTTTGCATATTTGCTCTATCATTGCTCTTCGAAATGAATTGTGGCTTTATCTCATGACGAAATGATATTTCTCTTCATTTCTCCGTAATTACGTAAGTTGTTATTGCAAACTACACTTGCAGGCAAACTATTTAAACGCCTAATATGAAAATGTGCTTATTACTCAATAAATAATATGAGAGTCGTTGATAGAAAATGCATACAAATTGATATTCAAATTAATGTTGGGTTTCCTTTTTTAGTTCTAAGGTAAAGTAAAAGTTACGTCTCAAGGATCAAACAAATTTTCATAAGGTTATTCTGGTTTTATTTGACATCCTGCTCTTTGCTCAAGCAGGCTGTAGGGCGACAGAATAAAAGAAAAGCTAAGGCACTTCATCAGGAATAAAAGACAAGCTAGGTCACTTCATCAGGAATAAGAGAAAAACTAAGTCACTTCATCAGGAATAAAAGGCAAGCTAAGGCACTTCATCAGGAAAAAAGAAAAGCTAGGTCACTTCATCAGGAAAAAAGAAAAGCTAGGTCACTTCATCAGGAATAAAATAAAAGCTAGGTCACGCCATCAGCAATAAAAGACAAGTTAAGTCGCTTCATCAGGAAAAAAAGAAAAGCTAGGTCACTTCATCAGGAATAAAAGAAAAGTTCGGTCATTCCATGAGGAATAAAAGAAAAACTAAAACAAAAACTAAAGGTCGCTTCAAAATCAGGAATTAAAAGAAAAGCTAAGGTCACTTCCATCAGTAATAAAGAACAAGCTTAGGCAACTTCAAATCAGGAAAAATAAAAGAAAAGCTAAAAGGTCAAAAAACTTCATCAGGAATAAAAGAAAAGCTAGGTCACTTCATCAGGAATAAAAGAAAAGCTAAGGCACTTCATCAGGAATAAAAGAAAAGCTAGGTCACTTCATCAGGAATAAAAGAAAAGCTAAGGCACTTCATCAGGAATAAAAGACCAAACTAGGTCAACTTCATCAGGATAAAAAAAAGCAAGGTCTTCAAAATCAGGAATAAAGAACGCTAAGGCACTTCATCAGGAGTAAAGACAAGTTAATCCCTTCACAGGAATAAAGAAAAGCTAGGTCAACTTTCAAAATCAGGAAATAAAAAGAAAAGCTTAGGTCCACTTCATCAGGAATATCGAATAAAAGCTGGTCACGTCAATCAGGAATAAAGAAAGTAGAAAGGCCACTTCATCAATATAAAAGGGAAAAGCTAAGGCACTTCATCAGGGAATAAAAGACAAGGTTGGAAAATTCCCTTCACATCAGGAAAATAAAAAAAAGCTAGATCACTTCACAGGATAAAAGAAAAGCTTAGATCACTTCTATCAGGGATCAAAGAAAAGCTTAAGGTCAAAACTTCATGTAAAATAAAAGAAAAGCTAAGGCACTTCATCAGGAATAAAAGAAAAGCTAGGTCACTTCATCAGGAATAAAAGAAAAACTAAGGCACTTCATCAGGAATAAAAGAAAAGCTAGGTCACTTCATCAGGAATAAAAGAAAAGCTAGATCACTTCATCAGGAACAAAAGAAAGCTAAGTTCCCCCCCCCCCCCAACTTCATCAGAAAATAAAAGAAAATCTAAGGCACTTCATCCAAGGAATAAAAAGAAAAGCTAAGTTCACTTCATCAGGATAAAGAAAAGCCCTTAGGTCACTTCATCAGGAATAAAAGAAAAGCTAGGTCACTTCATCAGGAATAAAAGAAAAGCTAGGTCACTTCATCAGGAATAAAAGAAAAGCTAGGTCACTTCATCAGGAATAAAAGAAAAGCTAAGGCACTTCATCAGGAATAAAAATAAAGAAAACTAAGGCACTTCAATCAGGATAAAAGAAAAGCTAGTCCACCTTCATCAGGAATAAAAAGAAAAAAGCGGTCACTTCATCAGGAATAAAAGAAAAGCTAAGGCACTTCATCAGGAATAAAAGACAAGTTAGATCCCTTCATCAGGAATAAAAGAAAAGCTAGGTCACTTCATCAGGAATAAAAGAAAAGCTAAGGCACTTCATCAGGAATAAAAGAAAAGCTAGGTCACTTCATCAGGAATAAAAGAAAAGCTAAGGCACTTCATCAGGAATAAAAGAAAAGCTAGGTCACTTCATCAGGGATAAAAGAAAAGCTAGATCACTTCATCAGGGATAAAAGAAAAGCTAGATCACTTCATCAGGAACAAAAGAAAAGCTAGGTCACTTTATCAGGAATAAAAGAAAAGCTAAGGCACTTCATCAGGAATAAAAGAAAAGCTAGGTCACTTCATCAGGAATAACAGAAAAGCTAGTCGCCACTTCTCGGAAATAAAGAAAAGCTAGGTCACTTCATCAGGAATAAAAGAAAAGCTAGGTCACTTCATCAGGAATAAAAGAAAAGCTAAGGCACTTCATCAGGAATAAAAGAAAAGCTAAGGCACTTCATCAGGAATAAAATAAAAGCTAAGGCACTTCATCAGGAATAAAAGACAAGTTAGATCCCTTCATCAGGAATAAAAGAAAAGCTAGGTCACGCCATCAGCAATGAAAGACAAGCTAAGTCACTTCATCAGGAATAAAAGAAAAACTAGGTTACTTCATCAGGAATAAAAGACAAGCTAGGTCACTTCATCAGGAATAAAAGACAAGCTAGGTCACTTCATCAGAAATAAAAGACAAGCTAGGTCACTTCATCAGGAATAAAAGAAAAGCGGGTCACTTCATCAGGGATAAAACAAAAGCTAGGTCACTTCATCAGGAATAAAAGACAATCTAGGTCACTTCATCAGAAATAAAATACAAACTAGGTCACTTCATCAGGAAAAATAAAAATTAAAAGCAAGCTAGTCACTTCATCAGGGAATAAACGAAACAAGCTAGGTCACTTTCATTCAGGAATAAAAAAAAGCAAAGCTAGGTCACTTCATCAGGAACAAAGGAAAAGCTAGGTCACTTCATCAGGATTAAAAAAAAGCTAGGTCACACCATCAGGAATAAAAGACAAGCTAGGTCACTTCATCAGGAATAAAAGAAATCTAGTCACTTCTCAGTACACGGTAAAAGCTAAGGTCACCTTCCATCAGGATTAAAAAAAAAAACTAGGTCCACACCGATTCAGGAATAAAGACCAGGCTAAGGTCACTTTTCATCAGGAATAAAAGACAAGCTAGGTCACTTCATCAGGAATAAAAGACAAGCTAGGTCCCTTCATCAGGAACAAAAGAAAAGCTAAGTCACTTCATCAGGAATAAAAGACAATCTAGTTCACTTCTTCAGAAATAAAAGACAAACTAGGTCACTTCATCAGGAATAAAAGACATGCTAGGTCACTTCATCAGGATTAAAAAAAAAGCTAGGTCACACCATCAGGAATAAAAGACAAGCTAGGTCACTTCATCAGGAATAAAAGACAAGCTAGGTCACTTCATCAGGAATTAAAAGAAAAACTAGGCAATTCACAGAAATAAAAAGACAAGCTAGGTCACTTTCATCAGGAATAAAATAAAAACAAAGTAGGTTATTTCATCCAGGATTAAAAAAAAAAAAAGCTAGGTCACACCATCAGGAATAAAAGACAAGCTAGGTCACTTCATTAGGAATAAAAGACAAGCTAGGTCACTTCATCAGGATTTAAAAAAAAGCTAGGTCACGCCATCAGGAATAAAAGAAAGGTGGGTCACTTCATCAGGGATAAAAGAAAAGTTCGGTCACTCCGTGAGGAATAAAAGAAAAACTAAAAGAAAAGCTAGGTCGCTTCGTCAGGAATAAAGGAAAAGCTAGGTCACTTCATCCTGTTATCATGGCGTAGAGATCCACTCTGTCTTTTATTCCCTTCAGCATCTAGCTACATTTACGACACGTGCTGTTTTCACAAGGCTTCTGAAATTCGGTATACTGTGCCTGTAAAAATCAAGCATTAAATGAAGATTTACTAAAAGACGCAAAAGCTAAGAGCGTGGAAATGAGTATTGAAAGATTATTGAAAGTACTTGAGAGTCGTTTTAGCATTGCCCTTTCTTATTCAAATTTAAGAGTTCATCTTAGTACCCTCACGTGCTTCATTCTGTTTTATAACGAAGAATATGAGAATCCCTTTCCGTTATAAACAATGTCATTTATCTGGAAACCTTTCCATGAGATTGAATTTCGAAAACGGTTTTTCTTTCCTGGAAGTAGTATTCAATTGAAAGCGTGTCTTTATATCCTCTTGCTTAATATATCTGTCACAGTTGCCAATCAAATTCAGTTGCAATAGGAAAAACGTAATAAAAAGCAAGAGGAAAATGAGAAGTTGTTTTTCACAATATATTTATGCATGAAATGAAAAACGACGTATGAAATTTTGCTGTTGGTTTCCTATTTCCGACAGTCTTACAACATTTAACTGGCCAAAAGAATAGCTGTTAATCTTTGAAAGCTTTGACGTCACTCTTGCTCTTAGCTTTCCTTTTTTTTCTGTAAAAGAAAACTATTGAGATGGCTTTTTGTCTGTACGTCCGCCCTCAGATCCTAGAATTTGCTGAGGCTAGAAGGCTGCAAATTGGTAAGCTGATCATCCACCCTCCAATCATCAAACATACCAAATTACAGCCTTCTAGCCTCAGTAGTTTTGATTTTATTTAAGGGTAAGGTTAGCCATGGTTGTGTGGGTGCCAACAACACATTCCACCACCAGGTTGTGGCTAAAAGTTTCATGGGGCATGGCTGAGAGCTTCATATAGCATTATAAGCTGTATAGAAAAACTGAAAATTCGCCGCGCATTTTCGCTTTTTTTACTTTTTTACTTTTTTACTTTTTATATTTCATTCCATTTTCTCGTGTCCATTGAGTGTCAGTTTCCCCGTTCCAGTGAGGACGTTCCTCAAGACTTGTTGATCTCACTCGGCATCCATTCCTGGACTTGATTTCTCCGTGTTCCAGTGAATTCCGACGAGACGAACCTCAAGAATTTAAAATAAACTTTTTTTTTTTAAAGGGTAGCTTATTTTAGCCTGATTGGAAGAAACTGTGCAGTATTTACGGGAATAAGGGAAAGGTTCTCATACCAACTGGGGTAATGCGAATTCTATTCTAGAAGCTTGTATATTATAAGAATTCATATGCCTGTCATTAAGAAAAAAAAATCTTTTACAAGATTGCAAATTTGGTTGTCTGTATTTGTTCAATTTTTTATATCTACTCGAGCAAATGTATGTTGTTGCTCCCAAGTGTAGTTGTTCTCTTGTTGCTGTAATTTAAAGACCATTTAAACAAGAATGGTTCTTTTGTTCTTTCGTGCCTTTATTTGTCACGAGTCTTTATTCTCCCCGTCCCGAAATACTCAAAGTATCCTTCTCTTCACTTTAATCCGCCCTGAAAGCACTGCCATCTTTGGCCTCCTCCTCCTCATCACCCTCCCCCCCCCCCCCCCCCCCCCCCCCCCCCCCCCCCCCCCCCCCCCCCCCCCCCCCCCCACCCCCTTCCAAATAATTCCCAACTGTCAGAATGGCGTGTGTGCCTTCCCATGACAGCTTGACCCCCCGCAGTCAGTCTCATCCATCCACATAGAGCGCTGTTGCAAGTTTTAACTTAATGTGGTCAACACTTCAGCGCCACAATCCGCTAACGAGCGTCTCCTCTGGGCGGATTATGCGTCCTAATTGAGTCATGCAACAGCATGCGCTACAAAAGTCAAGCGACTTGGCGACTTGTGGCGGCGGCCATAAAGGCGCTTTTACAGGTGCTCCCTGCCGGATTTATGCTGACGATTGCGGTTCGCCAGTGAGGGACACAATTGAATGAGGGTATTTGCGCTTTATTGCCAGCTCCGTTGTCACCCCAGGTTCGTGGGGTTGATTTATTTGCTTGCTTGCTTGCTTGCATGCTTGCTTGTTTTAAAAGCGAGAGGTAAGTTACATGGCGTGAATTAATGTCACGACTAACATAAACCATTCTCTCTCTCTCTCTCTCTCAATTTGTTCATTTGCTTATTATTTTGTCAAAGTGATCTCTTCTTTCTGTATTTCTCAGTACCTTCTGTTACCTCTTTCTAATGAACACCATATTATTCTTTAGAAGCTTGAGTTTAAAGTCATTGGCCCTTGTGGGCTTATTACATATGAATAGGGTTCATCTTCTGAATAATAATCCCCCCCCCCCCTCTCTCTCTCTCTCTCTCTCTCTCTCTCTCTCTCTCTCTCTCTCTCAGATAGAAAGACTTGAATCGTTGCTTGTCTCTGCGCCCATTTGTTTATAACCTAAGGTTGCGTTGGCACTCCTTTCAACATGGAAGACCTCAAGAGGCTCTTTATTTTGTCTTTTTACCTCCCTTCACTTCGGTTTCCAAATGTCTTTGATAGTGTGCGTGTGGAACCGAATTATTGTTCGTGTGTTTGTCAGCACGATGTGTTTACCCTGTCATAATGTGGTTCCTGTCACCATGTTTGTGACCATGTGGAGCATTAGTTGTTATTATTATTATTATTATTATTATTATTATTATTATTATTATTATTATTATTATTATTATTATATTACTAAAATGAAAATCAAGGGCATCACGAAGAAACTGATTCCTCAACGGAGGCAAACTACGACTTCCACAAGTAAAAAGAAAACTTTTATTATTATTATTATTATTATTATTATTATTATTATTATTATTATTATTATTATTATTATTATATTATTATTATTATTATTATTATTATTATTATTATTATTATGTAGAAGGTAATAGGACACACACATACACACACGCAGGATATTATTAAAATTCATTGCTTCTTCGCTTAACATTGCCTATAGGTTGAAAGTCGTAAGTAATTTATTATAGAAAGGTAATGCCCATCAATTTAATTCTTTAATATATAGCAGGCAGATAACTAGGTAACCAAATATTCCACCTTTTATCCAAAGAGGCTCCATTGGATTTGGTTTGTATATTCCAGAAATGCCTAAAACTAATCACTGACAGACCGTGTAATAGCAACGAAATTGATTTTGCCTTTTTTATATGAATTTGGGCATGTTCATCTTTTTGTTATTACCGCCTTGCAACAGGGAACACGAATTCGGAATATTATTCTAGTGGCTTTAGAGGCGAATTTCAAGTTATCTCTCTCTCTAGGTTTTTTTTTTTTATCTTTCCTAGAAAGTGACCCCTAGGGTTTTCGGTGGTCGTTATCTAGAACTAATACTTCTTGGGGTCACTATCTTTATAATATTTACAGTCTTTTGTTTATGTTTTTACGATGATCCCCAACGGGTCAAAAACCTTGGGAGTCACTATCTAGGAAAGAGCTTTTTTTTTTTTCAGTTAGATCACACTTTCTTTCCCTTATTTTGTTAAAGTTTAAAAAAATAAAAATATTTTTCCCCTCTTTTGCCGTTGGAAAACTCCAAATATTCCTTTATTTTCTACCTTTCCAATTCGGATCCTTTAGTCCTGAATGAATTCCTATTACCGGCACCCTCTAACCGCAAGTCCGCATCCAACCTCCCCCCCCCCTCCCCCCCCCCCCCCCCCCCCCCCCCCCACCCTCACCCCAATGCCCCCATTAACCGGGTGCCCCCCCCCCCCCCCCCCCCCCCCCCCCCCTCCCCCCCCCCCCCACCCCCCCCCCCCATCGAGACTCCTCCAATCCCCTCCTCCGGCCCCCCAGGTATACGGTATGGTTTCAGCTGCATCTGCAGGTGGCTCGACCTTTGATCTTCTAGAATGGCACCCGCGGACCAGAACCCATTACGTTCGGATTCAAACCCCCTCCACCCTAATTCTGATTTCTAACCCCTTAATCCAAACCTTAGGATTCCATTCTCGTGGGGGCGTTGTATTTATTTATTTCTTTATTATTTATTATTATTATTTCGCTCGTTTTGGCCCCCGTTATCGAGCGCTGGTGAACTCGTTCCGTAAACAGTCGGCTTGGTTTGTGTGAGTTCGCTTCAAGGCGATTATTCATTAGGAATGAAATCGACCCCCTCCCCAAAAGAGAGAAAAAAAAAAATCCTTTTTGTGGGTGTAGGAAATTGGTTGCGTGATTCCCAATAGATTTCTATTATTCGTTCAACATTTTGTAAAGAGGCAGAAAACAAAATTCCTGTCGTTTGAAATCACTCACTTCCGAACGATTCTATTCGTGAATGGCTTCGGTTTGTTTTGTAAATAACCTTAATGATGTGAAACGTACCTTAAAGCACACTTTTACCTTCTAGCAGTCTTGTCATATTTCAGTACAAAGACGACCATGATCAAAATCAGAAGAGTTGTGAACGACTGGGGTGTTGAAACTGTGCTTAGCCAATCACTGAAGTAACCTATAGTAATAGGCTGGCATATTTTCAACACCATTGGTCGCAATGAATGCTGGGGTCCTCGGTTAAGTTATTTTTAGTACTTTTTTTTTTGTGTGTTTATTTATGATTTACATGTATCGAAATGGAAGAGAATTTTTTGGACTGATACCCCTTTCTTGTATGCAGAGCTTTGAATAGTCGGTTGGTTACATTGCAGCTTTTGCAGATGCTTAGAAGATCATGGAGTATTGTGGGGGGTGGGGGGGGGGGGGTTTGATGGGGGCGATAGGGGAAAGCAGGTAAATTCATACAAATACCAAAACCTCTCTCTCTCTCTCTCTCTCTCTCTCTCCCCCCTCTCTCTCTCTTCTCTCTTTTCTCTCTCTCTCTCTTTCTTTTTTTTTTGGTTTTTTTTTTTCTTTAGGGACGGAGAATGGAGACTCGAGGAAATAGAGAGTGAGAACCAGAGTGAAATCTTACCTAAGGGAAGGTTGCTTTGCTATAAATTTTCTGTATGTGACCTTTTTCCATTTGAAGAGAGTGGCAGTAATTATTCTCTCTCTCTCTCTCTCTCTCTCTCCTCTGTGATAGGATAAACTATAAAGTCAATGCTATTTAAAAGCTAACTTTTACGTATTAAACAGATCTGTGACCTGAAGTAAAATACTGACTTGAGGCTGGGCGAGAGTGAAAGGAGTTCCACCTTTAGTTATTACTACTTCCTTACCGACGAAGCTGAAGGATATATAATAGTCTTCCACCGTTGTCAGTCTACCTGGATAAAAGTCCGTCCGTTACTCTGGCAGTCTGTCAGAATGTCTGCCACATAGAGCTTCTCATCGGAAATAATTCTACACGGTTGAAGATATTCTTGTCATAGTCTGGGAAATGGCAGACCATCGTGTATAATAGTCGCGCATGAAGGGAATACGCCCGTCATTGTCACTCAGTGCTACTGTAGGCCTATGAGAGAGAGAGAGAGAGAGAGAGAGAGAGAGAGAGAGACCTTGTCAACTCAACTTCGCACCAATCAAACTTGGCACAAAGGTAGAACATCATGCATGGATATATATACATGAAGGAAGAGCATCAACCTATCTGTCTAGCTGTCAATGAGTCTTTCACCCTTTCCTTATCATTACAGCTACTTTTATGCGGCTGAAGTTATTTCACTTCAACTTACGTGCATTGATTTTCACACGGAGGGGAGGGGGGGGGGGGGGTGAGATTGCTGCTCTGTCTGTCGGCAATGTAGGTCACATTTCACATTGAAGGAATCTAAGTCCTGGTTCAGAGGTAAACCATCCTTGTTCCTTTCCAGCTTTATCATGTCATCATAGATCCTCCGTCAAGGTTCAAAGGATTTCCTGCAGATTTTGAACAGGCTTCGGTAACCATGTAGGGAGCATTCTGGCTCGTTGTATAAACCTATAGTTTTTATCGCGTGAAACTGTATGTTCGATTTCCGTAGAGTATTTGTGCAATTTTCAACCATAAGTGTAACAATACAGAGATAAATACAACGGCATATTCCAGTAATGATCCCTTTCGAATAAACATCAAGGTTAGTGATCTTGTGACGTTGACGATGGCCATGACTTTACTAAAAATAGCTTCTATCGGGATATTTGCGTCCTTGGGAAAAAAACCTGCTCGCGCTGTTTCCTCTGAAAGATCCGTAATGGATTGTGTACCTTTCGGTATTATATAAGTTGGAATGCTTGTAGTGGAGAGTTGACCGGGGCCGGCAGAGATCCTGCGTTGCTCCACCAATATTCTAAGAATGATTATTTATTTAAAGAAGCAACCTTTGCCTCAAAAGGCGGCTGTCCTCAAGCACTTTAAATAAATCCGGTTGGTGGTGCTATTTACATTACAAGGATTCGTCAGCCAACAGTATGAAGAGTTAATACATTTCCTCAAGATTTGAGAGGTTCGTGTTATATATATACATATTAAAGCCACAGGGTTTTTTTTTCTAAATAACTGATTTAAAATACTGACCTCGCACTAGCCATAGTCATGGATACGTTGATGTAAGTTTGCCATATAGAACTTTTGTTACTGCTACAAAAATTTGAGAACAAAAGGAAAACGTAAGCAGAGGTTTTGTCGAATTGCCTTCAGATATATATATATATATATATATATATATATATATATATATATATATATATATATATATATATATATATAGTATGTATGTATGTATGTATATAACTGAATCACGAAAGTTAGGAACGTGATAAATCCATAAATAAAGATAAATGCCACGAAGGAAAAATAAACGAAGGAGGTCTGCAAGATCTTTCGACTTTAAAAGTCCTTTACTGAGCAGATACTGACATCAATACAAGAAAAGACAAAACAAGAAGGTTCGTATAACTGACAGATAGGGATTATAAAGGGATTAGTACCTAGAATCCGACACACCTGGAAGATAAGAAACCTTCCCAAACAAGCATAAACAATGGGTGCAATTAAAGGTTTGAAGACAATCCATCTCAGATACAATTTCCAGATTATAGGTGACAGCTATTCGGAACTTGGTAAACAAAAACATATTCACAAAACATGACAGACATACATTACAACAAAATTTAATATTAAATTTTGTTGTAATGTATGTCTGTCATGTTTTGTGAATATGGTTTTGTTTACCAAGTTCCGAATAGCTGTCACCTATATGGAAATTGTATCTGAGATGATTGTCTTAAACCTTTAATTGCACCCATTGTTCATGCTTGTTTGGGAAGGTTTCTTATCTTCCAGGTGTGTCGGATTCTAGGTACTAATCCCTTTATAATCCCTATCTGTCAGTTATACGAACCTTCTTGTATTGTCTTTTCTCGTATTGATGTCAGTATCTGCTCAGTAAAGGACTTTTAAAGTCGAAAGATCTTGCAGACCTCCTTCGTTTATTTTTTCCTTCGTGGCATTTATCTTTATTTTATATATATATATATATATATATATATTATATATATATATATATATATATATATATTAAAGGAGCCATAAATACACCAATTGATGGAAAGTTAATGCTTGTATTTCAGAGAAACAACGGTCCTCCCTCTACAGGCAAGTGTATGAATTCTGTTTTAGCGATTTTTCCCCGTTAAAATATCCCAGGTTACATACATACATACATACATACATATATATATATATATATATATATATATATATATATATATCCACACACACACACAC
This sequence comes from Macrobrachium nipponense, assembly GCF_015104395.2. Lineage (NCBI taxonomy): Eukaryota > Metazoa > Arthropoda > Malacostraca > Decapoda > Palaemonidae > Macrobrachium > Macrobrachium nipponense. The sequence goes on from NC_061088.1 coordinate 82,731,550, forward strand.
GATTTTGAGTAACAACGAATTTGATGATGCCTGTATCCATTCTCACTGTATCACGATTAAGGTTGTGGTGGCTTTTCTCATAGTACCGCAGTAATTCGACTCTGAATTCAAATCCAGAACTGTTAATAAAACTCGGTGATATAACCGTGGATGTAATTCAATCAGAGATCGCAAATTGAAAGCATTTATTTGCAGGACTGCATATCCATTGAAAAGATTTTTGAAAGGAATTTCTCTCTGGCTCATATTCGGCTTTATTTTTTTATTTTATTTATTTATTATTTTTTTTTTGCGTATCCCTTCTTTTCGTTCACTCTCTTGCTACTGATTTATTATTTTATCTTTTGTACTTTTTTTTTTTTGCTTTTTTCTCGTTTTTTCCCTTCAGTTCTGTTTTTTTTTTTTTTTGTGTGTGTGTTTCTTTTAACTTGAATTTATTCTTTGGGTTTTATCTTAAACTTTCTTCTGTTTATTGTTCTCTTGTTATTTTCGTCTCTTTGAGTAACTGCGCCCTCTGTTGGCGTTGTATACAATGCGGGTTAAGCAATACAGAAAAAAAATGAAATCAAATAAACTGGTCAAAGTGGTGCGGATTTTTTTATTTTTAGCCTCTGTGTCTGACATGCAAATATCCTTGCTTTATTAAAAAAAATAAATAAATAAAAACTAAACATTTCAGAGGTAGCAGAAATCTCAAATGCATTTTCTGCGACATGTGCATAACTTTTTCATATACTGGATATGCAGAGAGAGAGAGAGAGAGAGAGAGAGAGAGAGAGAGAGAGAGAGAGGAGACCTGTGTCCAGTCGCTTTGAACTGCGCAGAACAAAACCTATTGATTGCAGCGAATGTTATTTTTTCATGCTAATTGCAACATTATTCATATATATATATATATATATATATATATATATATATATATATATATATATATATATATATATATATATATATATATATATATATATATATATATATATATATATATATATATATATATATATATATATATATATATATATATATATATATATGGGGCTCGCAACTACATTCTTAGAGATTTAATGAGAGTGATCGACAGCATCTGCGCTAGGGTATTGGATATGAAATTAAGAGCTAAATAAAAAATAGGTTTAAAAGGAGTTTCACGTAAAGAAATATAAATAGTATTTATAATATATATGTACTTATATATGTTTTGTGTATATATGTATATATACATATATATAGCTTAGTGCCAGGAGTCAGGAGTCAATCCGTATTAATAACCATCAATGAAGGGAAGAGGACACACACAGATGTACATGCTGTCTTTATTGCAACGTTTTCGTAATTATCAAGTTAATTACATCATCAGGCTGTTAAATGAAAAATAAATTTATTTCCTAGTAAAATTGTAAAAACAAAACTAAGTATTAAAAATTCAGAAATGCAAAAGTTAAAAAAGTTATTCTTACAAGTGTACAAAATATACACATTAAAATTAAGGAAGTTAAATTATTTAAAAGGACATACATTAAAATGAAAGATAAATGAAC